>NC_079211.1:8059040-8069214 GCF_029633865.1 Lampris incognitus | reverse complement strand
AATCACACTGATGAAATAAAGGCCGGTGATCACACGCGGAACCCACCCCCCCTCCCCAAATAACGCCTGGCCCCCAGTTACAATAGGATTCTTCCCAAGGGATTGCAGAGGCTCGTGTGTTGTATTGATCCGGCGACTCCTCCCACTTCCTCCTTTTACCCCTCCAGGTCCATAAAATCACAGAGACAAGCGACCGGAAGGGGGCGTGGAAAAGAATGCGGCATCGGATAGCTTGTGTACCCAGGGGGAAATGCTTAAGAGGCGCAGCGCTGGAGGAGACACCTCCATCCTGAGCAGACTCACACCTGATAACACACCGGCTCCCCCAAACAGAGGAAGGAGCGGCTCCCCCTTTTCCCTCAAACTGTCGTAAAGTCCTGCAAACAGACAACGTAACGTAGCATCAGTTTTATACCCCCCCTCCCCAATTGTACTTGACCATTTACCCCACTCTTCTGAGCCGTCCCGGTCTCTGCTCCACCCCCTCTGCCGATCCGGGGAGGGCTGCAGACTACCACGTGCCTCCTCCCATGCACGTGGAGTCGCCAGCCGCTTCTTTTCACCTGACGGTGAGGAGTTTCACCAGGGGGACGTAGCGCGTGGGAGGATCACGCTATTCCCCCCCCCAGTTCCCCCTTCCCCCTCCCCCTGAACAGGCACCCCCGACCGACCGACCGAGCAGAGGAGGCGCTAGTGCAGCGGGCCAGAACACATACCCACATCCGGCTTCCCATCTGCAGACACGGCCAAGTGTGTCTGTAGGGACGCCCCACCAAGCCGGAGGCAACGCGGGGATTCGAACCGGCGATCCACCTGTTGGTAGCCACAGAATAGACCGCCACGCCACCCGGACCCCTTGTTTTATTCTTAGCATTTTTAACTAGTTTGTATATCTGTTTATCTCTCATATCGCGAGTGTCCTTCACAGCATCAGACCAACGTCTCCGACCCGCCGGATGAACGGAAGTCAGTCCGGAAGTCCGGGACGCTCCAGGGGAGGTGAGGAGGACCGACTTAACGTAGGGGGGATGTGAAGTCTTCATTCGAACGGCTCGCTGGCAGGTTGGTGGACACGCCAGCATGTTTCCACCGAGAAGGTCTCTGGTCCGATGGGGCCTCCGACACGTGGACGCTGACACGCCACCCAAGCAATGCGAGGAGCCGGCGACCTCTGCAGGGGCTCACCAGGTAGAAGCCAAGAAGAAGAAGAAGAAGAAGAAGAAGAAGAAGAAATAGTAACAATGAAATGAAGTCATCTTCCTCCACCACGTTTCCCCCCAATCATCGGTTTCTATTTATTCGCTGCGAGGGCGGAAATAATGACAACCAGATGAAGGAGAGCAGGAGTTCGCCTCCCTCTGATGACTCCTGCACGGCGGCCATGCCGTCAGCGGTGCCCCGGCGGTGGGCTGGGAGTGGGGAGGGTCTGCCCTGGTAGGACGTGTATGTGTGTGTGTGGGGGGGGGGGTTTGGAGGTTCCAGCGTGACTCACTGTGGAGTCACTCGGCCCCCAGAAAACACCCACTGCTGGAGGCGCTACGTCAGGAACTCCAAGAACAGAACCAGCGGCCCCGCCAAGCCTGACGGACGACTCCAAAATAGCACTACATGGGTGTGTGGTGACTCTAAATTTATACTGAAACAATTCTGAGGAAGTGTGTGTGTGTGTGTGTGTGGGTGGTGGTGGTGGTGGGGGGGGGGATGTTCGTTTGTGGCCACCTCTGCCACAGAGTTACTTAATACTGACTCGGATTTTAACTTTGTGCCTTGCCAAATAGTGAGCCACGTGCGGCACACTGGCAGAACATGTTTGGGTGTTGCAGTTGCTGAAAAGTCAGTCGGGACGTTTCTGGCCCGGCGGGGGGAGAGACGAGCAGACCAGCGGGCCGAGGAGCTCTCCGAGAGCCCCGTCTCGGAAACGGTGGGAGAGGGATACGCTTCCTTATTTGGATCAGGCTGGAAAATATCAAGTAAACACTGTCTTCCTGTTCACCGCCTCCTGAATACAGTTAAGCCCCCCCTCCTTCCTCCTCCTCCTCCTCCTCCTCCATATGGAGGGAACCGCACAGAGAGAGAGAGAGAGACCTGAAAATAAAGGAGGTCTCCTATTGTTTGTGACGGTCCACGAGCCGGGAGCGAGCGCAGCTCAGATTGCAGCTCTGCAAGGTAACCGGAAGTTGACAAATGGCGAATCCGCCCCGGACCACTCGGGGCCACACAAGCCGCACTCCGCTAAAAGGCTTAAAAAGGAACCGGAAGTAAAGAAGAACAGGTGCATGAAGTAAAGAGGGTCTGTTACGGAGGATGGCGGGTGATGCGCTGTCAAACTGCGGACCAATCAGAGGGCAGACCGGAAGCCGGTCGGGCCCCGCGAGCGCCTTTGTCAGCTAAGAGATAAAAAGTAACGGGATACTTCCCGCGTGGCCACGTTTTTACCTGGAAACAACCCCCCCCCTTCCCGCGCGCTCGTCTGCGGGAGACTCGCGGAGCCCCGAGCGCTTTGGCGCGGGGTCAGCAGCGGGGCGCCGCGCCGCGAGGGAGTCAAACCCTCGTTTTCCTTTTCTTTTCTTTTCTTTCCTTTTCTTTTCTTTCCTTTTCTTTTTCTTTTCTTTTCTTTCCTTTTCTTTTCTTTCCTTTTCTTTTCTTTCCGGTCCGTGACCTGGAAGAAAACGACCGACCGTCACGCACCGTGTCGCTGTTTTGTTTGCCGGAACCGGATTTTAAAACTAAACCAGCGCGGTCCCCCCAGTCCGACCCCCCCCCAACCCCCCACCCCCATGCACCAGTGCATTTCCTGGTCAACAACCCCCCCCCCTCCCAACACACACACACACACACACACACACACACACACACATAAACACCCAACTGCCAAACCAACCGAATTTCAGAGTGATGATCTCATTGCCTGGGGGGGGGGGTCAGAGGGGGGGTCGGAGGGGGGGAGCGAGGGGGGGGGGTCGTTGGACTTCCCAAGTGATAAATGCACTGACAAAAAGGAGGCAGCCAAATGGGTTGGGTGGGGGGTTGACGTGTGTGTGTGCGCGCGTGCGCGCGCGCGTGCGCGCGCGCAGGACCCTCGCCATAAAAGCGCAGCATTGATAGCTGGGTTTATTATCTTTGAACAGGTGGCCCCGGGTTTGTCGCGATGACGCGGCCTCCTTTTCTGCAGGCAGGCAGGCGCTCCGGCGCGCCGCGGACTCCGCAATGTGGAGCCCATTTGGGAGTTCGGGAACATCCTGATCCAGCCGTGCCGAGGCCCAGGGAATAAGCTTCAAGTGCATAGTTTTGTGGTGACTTGTTGGCTGGCGAGCGTAACGAGGGGTGGTGGTGGTGTTCGGGGTTGGGGGTTGGGGGTGGGAGGAGGAGGAGGGGGTGGAGTTGCTTCCCGTGAGCATAACTCATGGAGATGTGGGGGGGGGGGCTCCATCGACGCTCGCGGCCGCGGGGCTAATCGTGTCAATGACCCGCATTGTTTAGCTCGCAGGGTTACTGAGGAGCATCGCTGCACAGAAACCCGCCAAGAATGTAAACAGGCCCATTTGGAGCCGCCCGCCCGAACTCTCCCACCTTACCAGGAATGATCCCGTCCGATGGAGAACACGTGCAAGCACGCGCGCACACACACACACACACGCACACAAGCTGTTCACACTGTGCCTCCAACTCAGCAGAAGACCCAGCGGTTCTGTCAGAACCCCAGTTTCCTTCAACTTGAACCTCCACCAGAACCGGGCCGTGACCCCCCACGACCCGCCCGGCCGGCCGGTCCCTCTTTTCCCAGCAGCTCAATCAAGACAAGCAGACGGGGCTATTTTTTCATTAATTAATATATTTTCTGCATTAAAGTTAACATAGTTTTTCTTTTGTGCCACCCTTTAATTTTTCAGTAAGTATTTGATATTCTGTTATATTCAGACATGAGTAAATTTAAGACTGTCTTTTGCAATAAATATCATAAAATAATAGAGCTTCACATAATAAATATTTTTTTTTTTTTTACAAAAAAATGTTTAAAAAAAAACATTTTTTTTTCTTTTAAAAAATAGCCAGAATTCCTCTTATGGATTTGAACAAACAATTTACACAAAAAAAAAACAAAAAAAAACAAAACCAGAAGTGGGGAAAAGTCACAGAGAGCGGATTGGATGAAGAGTTCAGATGGTCGGAGCGTGAGAAACGAATCCACGTGGAGGAGGAGGAGGAGGAGGAGGAGGGGGAGGAGGGGAATACTAGGAGATGGATGTGCTTCCGCTGGAAAACCCCTGATCGCTTATCAATACCTGCAACAGCTACATGACGGCCCTGTGGTGGAGCGTCCTTCACAGATTTTGGAGAGACGGACGGGTCCGCGTGGGGAGACCCGTCCGTCCACATGGAGGAAAACTGTTCGTATGTGGTGGGAAAAAAAAAAAAACCCAAACAAAGAGAAACACAACGAGAGAGGAGCTGCGAGGAGGCGCAGGAACAGTAAAGGCAAAACACTGGTCTGTAAGAACACGGTCCTGATCCCAAAAACAAAACGAAAACAAAAAAGGAAATGAGTGGTTTTTGATACTCCTTGAACTGGACTCCTCGGGCGGGACGTCACAGGGAGGGGGTGGGGGGAGAAGTGGGGGTGGTGGGGTGGTGGGAGGTGCTTACTTTGAACATCTGACACAAAAAATTTGTGAATGAACATCTCTTATCAATATTATCATCATCATCATCGTCGCCGCTATAGTCTTCGTCTCAGATCCACGTTTAGAGTCTCCCGCACACACGTTGGGGGGGGTGGGGGGGTATATGGGTGGGGGTGGGGGGGGGGAGGGGATCAGGAGGGTTTTTCCGGCGTCTGTGGCGCCCAGCTCTCCAGTTTGCAATACACAGTGTTGGAGTTCTTACAGCGGCAGCCGGGCCGGTTGACCCGGTCGTAGCAGCCCTGGCAGGCCTTCAGGCAGCCTTTGACCGGCGGGTAGCACAGCAGGCAGGGGAAGAGTACCGACATTAATCCCATGCACAGGAAGCGCGGGCAGCAGTGCGAGCGCGACAGCGAGCAGGGGTGGTCGGCGCAGGAGTCCCCCTCGTCGTCGTTGGAGCAGTGGTAGAAGATGCCCTTGACCAGGCACATGCAGGTGCCGTGCTCCAGGGCGCTCTCCGCCGAGCAGAGGCACTGGCCGTTGCAGGCCAGGCAGGAGGGCAGGCTCCGCGGCGCCGTGCACTCGCCGCACTTGCATTTCCCGCAGCGCTCGCAGATGAACTGGTGCCCGGCGGCGGCGGTGCCACCGCCTGCCGCCACGCTGCCGCCGCCGCCCGGCGAGTCCGTTTTCCCCTTGCCCGGCGGTTTGAGCGGGGCGTCTGTCTGGTGGGTTTGTGTGGGCTTTGAAAGACCCTTGGGTTTCGGTTGAGTCTGGACGGGCCGCTCCGCTCGGTGGTGGTGCGGAGCCAGGGTCACGCCGGGCCTGGCGGGAGGCGAGCGGGCCAGGAGTCCCTGCTCGGAGGAGGCGCTGCTGTTGCTCCCCGAGCTGGCGGCGCTCCCGGTGCTGGTGGACCGGCTGAGGCCCGGAGCCCGCGGCCCGCCGCCGTACTGCTGTCCCGGGGCCACCACCACCACGTTATGATGATGGTGGTGGTGGTTGTGATGGTGCCCCGACGGCCGGTGCTCGTAGTTGTTATTCACATTGACAAGGATGACCTCGTGAGTCCTCTCCTGCTTGTCCTGGGGCCTGGGGGCCATGCGAGGCGCAGGGGGCCTCCGGACCACCGAGGGGCCCTCGGTGTACTCGTTGCTGGAGCGGATGACCTTGATTTGGTCCAGAGAGAGGATGGCGGCATGGTGGAGCTCCCGCTCGTAATCGGACCTCTGCCGGCCCTCCAGGGACGGCTGCTGGATCACCACTAATGAACCGCCGGGGCCATGCTGAGTTTGGAGCTCCATCTGGGGGGATCACCACTTCCAACATTCACCGTGGACTTGGCATGCATCGGAAAATCTAGCAGAGAGGGAGGGAGGGAGAGAGAGAGGGGGGGAGGGGGGGGGGGAGCCGAAGAGGGGGACATCGTTAGAAAGAACGCTCGAAAAACAGAGCACGGCTGACAGGACACACTGCGGTGGAGAAGACAGAATACAAATCACCGACCCCTGCACGCACCTCCCAGCAACAGCCCGCTGCTCCTACGTGACATATGGGGAGGGTCTCTATGTGTCCGGGGGTCTCTATGTGTCCGGGGGTCTCTATGTGTCCGGGGGTCTCTATGTGTCAAGTGCATGGCAGGGCTGCAAGCGGCAGTTGTGCAGCAGCAGCAGCTTCTCTCCATATGCGACGAGGCTCAAGTTGAAATTCCCCGTTTTCATCCCGTCATCCTCCTCCTCCTCCTCCTCCTCCCCCCCACACGTCACGTCACATTCGGTCCCTCCAAGTGGGACGACCCGTGAAAGAATAAGTTGACTATTAACGAGCCTCGAGTGCGTGCGTGCGTGTGCGCGCGCGCGCGTCGCCCCCCTTCAATACGTGCACGTCTCAACTTCGGCAGGCCTGCAAATAACTTCCCCTCCTCATTTCCATTTCTATGACTCGTTAACATTTAAATGCGCCGCGGCGACGAAACGAGGACAGGATCCAAGGGAGCTAAATGAGCGTCCTCACTTAGTATTCTATTACCGCCGCCGCCGCCGCCACTGCAGCGAGGAGCCCGAACAAAAGTTTAGTAAAAACAAAACGGGGGGGGGGGGGGGGAGGAGAGAGAAACACCCCCCCCAACACTCCTGAAATAAAGTAAAGTCAAACGGAGCGTCTAGGTAGAACGTCGACTCCTCCTCGCGCTGCTGCAACAACCGTCTTAATGATCAGTAATTAATATTTGAACGCTCCACGGCTTACGAGGAGACGCGTTTGACATGTACACATATAAATATAAACACACATATATACGTATATAAATACACATGTACACATATAAATATAAATACACATATATACGCACATATACATATATACGTATATAAATGCACATGTATATACATGTATATATGTATGCATATATATGTATGTATGTGTATATATGTGTATATGTATATACATATATACGTGTATAAATACACATATAAATATATGTATATACATGTATATATGTATGCATATATATAAATGAGTATATATGTGTATATATATACATGTGTATATGTATGCATATATATATGTGTGTGTATATGTGTATATATGTATATATGTGCACATATATGTCGTTATATTTGTACTTAAGTGGTGCAAACAAAACGAGCAGCTCGGGCCTGCAGGGACTTCGCGAGGCAAATAAAGCAGCAGATGGTTCACTAAATGAAAAACTGCGCGTCTCTATTTTCCCCACGCGAGGGTGAAGTTATGACACGTGAAGCCCGCAGGACGCAGACGGGCCGCCCGCCCCGTGCTCCCGACGAGGCGCCTGATGAGGACGGTTCTCTCCCTCTCTCTCTCCCCCCTCTCCCCCCAACCCCCGTCACGTGAAGAGGAGTCCGAGCTGCAGTTTGTGGATTAGGGCTCGATGACGCGGGCAAGAGCGGGCAGGAGAGCCGCTGATGGAGCGATGGTAGGCGCGAGGCATCCGGGCGGAGGCAGGAGAAGTTATGAATGAAAAGCTGCAGCGTGGGGGGGGGGAGGCGTTTCGCTGCGCGAGCCGCGGAAAACGGCAGGCGCGGGGCTGAGCTCGAGCCAGCAAAGTCTGGTTTTGGGGTTTTTTTTTAATCTTTGCAAACTAGAAAACGACGACGGCGACGCGAAGCTCCGTCTTGACGCACCGACTCCGAGCGGAGCTCCCGCACCTCCGCTCCGCTCCGCTCCGCGCGTCTCATCAAACTCACCCCGCACGACCAAACAACCCCCCCCCCCCCAGAACCAGCCCAGCCATCACTCGCGCCCTGTCAACTCACCTCTTCACGACCATCCACAGCGTCGAATCCATCAACCGGCAGACGGGGAAACTCCATCCACAGGAAGCGAGACGTCCAAACCCGCAGACTATGTAGCGCGCAGCATGGGGCCGCACGCACACACGCGCACGGGGCGGCTGTAAAATCCAGGTCCCGAGCGCTATCCTCCCCGTAAGTCCCTCCGCGTGAAGGTTCAGGTCGGGGGGTAAACTCGCATCCGTCCCAAAAAAAAAGTGTTTTTTTGTTGTTTTTGTTTTTTTTTAGTAAATCCACGAAGATGGAAAAGCGGCGCAGCCAAGCGTTCGAACAGCGACACGGGGCTGCTGCGCACTTGGGAGGCCGAGCTGCCTCACGCAGGCGAACACTGCTCGTTAGTCCCGCGGAGCGCCGAAGAAGAAGAAGACGATCGCAACAAAACAACAACAACGAAGAAGAAGAAAAAGAACGCGTGGGTAAACGCGTGGCTGCAGAGGCGGACCGGGACTACAGAGGCGCGGACCGGGACTACAGACGCGGACCGTAACATCCAGCAGTTTTGCCCTCTGCGGGACGAGCTGTGGCGGACTGGGCTGCTGGCGGGCGGCGGGCCGTGCTCCTCTCCGACGCCGTCCGGTCTCTGAATGAATGGGAGCGCAGGAGTCACTGTTTGCTCCGCAAGACGACTCCCATTGGCCGCCGGCTGCGCTGAAAGAGGATACGGCGCATCCGCTCCGGATCCATTGGGCAGATGTGGAAGGCCGGCCCGACGCAGACGCGTGCACGACTTAAGGTGGAACTTTTCTTTTTCTTTTTTTTTTCTTTTTGGTACCACGAGCTCGACACAGGAAAGCCGGTTTCCGGTCCGCTGGGAAAGACCGACGGCTGCACGGGACCGCAGAAGAAGAAAATAAATAAATAAGGAAGAGAAGCGGGGCCTCGCTCTCCTCAACCTAAACCGTCTTCATGTAAAGACCCCGGATGCATGTGTGTGGGTGGACGTTCTGGGTCCGCTCGTCCAAAATAAATAAAATAAAATAAAACTTGCTGCGTGAAAATAAATTGAAAAAAATGGAGTCAAATAATTTTTTTTTTTAAATAAATCTCCCGACGTGCACGCGCTCCCAGCAGCGACGGTTGTGTCGAAAGGAAATCCCGTTTTTAGTCGCGGAGAGAGGCTCCAGTTCCCGGACCACCTTAAGAAAACAGCAACCCCGAGCAGGGGGGGGGGCCCACCACCACCACCCTCCACACACACGCACCTCCCCCCCGCCTCCTCCCCCTCTCTCCCCCCCCGTTCCGGACGGTCTGGTCTGATCGGTGTCGCGGATGCGCCACATCCGGATCCATGAGAAAAGGAAGTTCAATACAAAGTCAATTCATCCCATTCAAATGGAAAAATCAATAGAGGAGTGACCCCCCCCCTCCCCCGCTGCCTCCGCGGGTCAGCACATTCTGCACATAAAAGAAAGAAGAAGAAGAAGAAGAACCCCGAGGAGAGTTAACGGAGTGGTTCAATGAAGTGGTGGTGGAGAGAAAACGCACTTTAATGCGAGAGGCAGTCTGGTGGAGGGTCAAATCCTGCTTTCGGTTTTCAGACGAGCAAGTGGAAACCCCACCTCCGGCCGGCCGGTGTTCCTCTGGATGAGTGGGATGAATATTATGGGATAGACAGAAACACACAGGATAAATATAAAACGGCTGCAACCTTTGGTGATAGAAGTTGCGCTCGTTTTGCTTCCACTTATGTCACAGTTGTAAAGTTGGCGTTGTTTTGTCCTATCTTGTGTAATCAGAGTTTACTGTGCAGCTGTCCTGCATCACTGATGCCAGGAATGAAATGAGACAGACGGACATGCAGACAGACAGACGGACGGACGGACAGACAGACGGACGGGCAGGCAGACAGACAGACAGGCAGACAGATAGATAGACAGGCAGACAGATAGATAGACAGGCGGACAGGCAGACAGACAGACAGACAGACAGACGGACGGACAGACAGACAGATAGATAGATAGATAGATAGACAGGCAGACAGACAGATAGACAGGCAGACAGACAGACAGACAGACAGACAGATAGATAGAGAGGCAGACAGATAGATAGACAGGCAGACAGGCAGACAGACAGATAGACAGACAGACAGATAGACAGGCAGGCAGGCAGGCAGACAGACATAGATAGACAGACAGGCATGCAGACAGACAGATAGATAGACAGACAGACAGGCAGACAGATAGACAGGCAGGCAGGCAGACAGATAGATAGATAGACAGACAGACAGGCAGA
>NC_079211.1:8049040-8054040 GCF_029633865.1 Lampris incognitus | reverse complement strand
TGCAACAATACCGCCGAGATGACGAAACGGCCACACGGACGAGCTGCACTCACCGTGTGTGTCTGTGTGTGTGTGTGTCTGCATGCGTTATGCATGTATGTGTGAGTGTGTGGGTGTGAATGTGTGCAAGTGTGTGTGTGAAAACTGCGAGAGATTCAGCACACTCCAGCAGAGTGACTCACTTCCGAATTGGTGGCGATAGCTGACGAAGGCCAGGCACCTTTCCCAGTGGTGCCACCCTCCTCCTCCTCCTCCCCCTCCACCTCCACTCTAGAACTACCGCTTTGTTCTGTGTGTGCGTGTGCACGCATATGTGTGTGTGTGTGTGTGTGTGTGTGTGTGTGTTTGTGTGTGTGGACACAGGGAAGCATGGCTTATGCAACTCAAGCTTCAGAGCCTTGGTGGAAACAATCTGTCCTTCCTCCTGCTGATAATGTTTAATGTCGGACTGAACTTGGAATATGTGTGTGTGTGTGTGCAGTGTGATGTCAGCCCAGTTAGAGCATTATCTGGACCAGTTAGAATATCATCTGGACCAGTTGGAACACTATCTGGACCAGTTAGAATATTATCTGGACCGGTTAGAGCATTATCTGGACCAGTTAAAATATTATCTGGACCAGTTAGAGCATTATCTGGACCAGTTAGAATATCATCTGGACCAGTTGGAACACTATCTGGACCAGTTAGAATATTATCTGGACCAGTTAGAGCATTATCTGGACCAGTTAGAATATTATCTGGACCAGTTAGAGCATTATCTGGACCAGTTAGAATATCATCTGGACCAGTTGGAACACTATCTGGACCAGTTAGAATATCATCTGGACCAATTGGAACACTATCTGGACCAGTTAGAATATTATCTGGACCAGTTAGAGCATTATCTGGACCAGTTAGAATATTATCTGGACCAGTTAGAGCATTATCTGGACCAGTTAGAATATCATCTGGACCAGTTGGAACACTATCTGGACCAGTTAGAATATCATCTGGACCAGTTGGAACACTATCTGGACCAGTTAGAATATTATCTGGACCAGTTAGAGCATTATCTGGACCAGTTAGAATATTATCTGGACCAGTTAGAGTATATCTGGACCAGTTAGAATATCATCTGGACCAGTTGGAACACTATCTGGACCAGATAGAATATTATCTGGACCAGTTAGAACATTATCTGGACCGGTTAGAACACTATCTGGACCAGTTAGAACATTATCTGGACCAGTTAGAACACTATCTGGACCACTTAGAACACTATCTGGACCAGTTAGAATATCATCTGGGACAGGTAGAACACTATCTGGACCAATTGGAACATTATCTGGACCAGTCAGAACACTATTTGGACCAGTTGAAACATTATCTGGACCAGTTAGAACACTATCTGGACCAGTTGAAACATTATCTGGACCAGTTAGAACACTATCTGGACCAGTTGAAACATTATCTGGACCAGTTGGAACATTATCTGGACCAGTTAGAATATTATCTGGACCAGTTAGAACATTATCTGGGCGAGTTAGAGCATTATCTGGACCAGTGCAACACTGGTCACTAACTGGACTCCCTCCAATAGCAGCAAACATGGTGTTTGTCCCAATGCTTTAACACACATGTGGGAGTGTGTCTTGATGTGCGCTCGACGATCCAGGTAAGAAAACCAAACAAGGTTGGATCAGTCTCATCTGGACACAGCGGTCACTGACAGATCCGTTTCATCACTCATCTAAGTAGCCTCCTCAGTCTCAACTGACTGCAGGTACCCCCACCCTTATAAACAATACAGTGGCACAACGACCGAAACCAACGATCAGTTTCATATGCAAATATGGGTGTGACCACTAACTAGGCCATGTGTAGTATTCACAGAGGATTAAGGAATGAGGAATACTACACATGGCCTCTGAAACTCTAGTTAGTGGTCACACCATATTTGCATATGAAACTGATCGTTGGTTTCCGTCGTTGTGCCACTGTATTGTTTTTAAGGGTCGGGGTACCTGCAGTCAGTTGAGACTGAGGAGGCCACTTAGGGCCCTGACACACCAGGCCGATAGTCGGCTATTAGCCAATATCGGGCCGTCGGTGAGTGTCTGTGACCTGTTTTTACGCCGTGTCCCGCACCGTCGGCACTAGTCGGACCCCTGTCGGCAGCTTTTCGGACGATTCGGCGTGTTGAATTGGCGGAGCCCGTCGGTGGGAGAGATCACCGACTGGCGGTTCAGCTTAGCGAACCAGTGCAGAACATACATGCTAGTCGGCCGTCGGCTGTAGTCTTTGCGGTGTGTTCACGTGCTACTTTTTGGCCCAGACGGCAGGCGACGTGAGGCGACTCAACAGTCGGCCTTCGTCGCCGCTAGTCGGTTTGGTGTGTCTGGGCCCTTAGACCGAAGAGGCCGCCTAGACGAGCGATGGAACGGACCTGTGAATAAACGTTGCGTCCGGATGAACTGATTCAACCTTCTTTGATTCTCTTACCTGGATTGTTGAGCGTGCATCATGGATTTGAGGCGGTGTTACTAGCCAGTGCTTCTGAAAGCTGCTTAGTCCCCAAGGGACCACGTGACCCTTGAAGTTTAAGTGGATATCCTTAATTTCTTCAGTTTTGGTGGATTTGGTGCCATGTGGTAGACTCAGTAGTCTGGTTTCATACCGCAAAACCCAGATTTCCATTCGTCTGTGTAACACTGGCGTAATTTGCTCGGCTGTGCACTTTGGCAGTAGGAGTGCACTGAGCAGACCATCCAGCGGGTAGTTTGGAGGAAGAGGGCTGATCAGCCACATCCTCCAGCAGGGTCATGTTCAACAACACGTCACAAAATGAACCCGACTAAACGCTGGGTTCGTTTTAGCCTGGCTGTTTGCTGCATACTGCCAGCTCTTCCACATGTGGCCTGCGAGTTCCTTCCTTTCCTTTTGCGGCAGACTCAACGTCATTATATGTGAACACTCTGCGGGAATGGTGGAACCCACTGGCATTCTGGGAAAAATAGTATATAGAGGAGAAGTGACAGAACACTAATACGCTGATACAATGGCTGTGGCTGTTCAAATGAAAACGCCACTGGGAAAAGGTGTCCGACCCGGCTTTCTTTTCAAACATTAAAGCATCAGAAGTCACTTTCTTTTTGCAAAAACCCAACAATAAATTGTGATTTCCTCGTCTGCTGTGCAGTGCCGTATGTTCCAGTCGCACATCCTCTTGCCCAGCATGTCAGGGTTTGCTGTTTTCACGTAAAGAAGGGAAACGGAGTATTTAGAAGGTGACGATCGATTCCCTCAGGTTCACCAGAAACCCACCGTCACAACTTGTGTTATTAACTGTTAATACCCACAATTACAATCACACTGTCCATCCATCCATCATCCAACCATGTATCCTGCTCCCAGGGCCCCAGCAGTCACTGGGCGGCAGGCGGGGAGACGCCCTGGACAGGCCGCCAGGCCATCACAGGGCCCCCCCCCCCCCACACAAGGGGCAATTTAGTACGGCCGAGTCACCTGACCTACATGTCTTTGGACTGTGGGAGGAAACCGGAGCCCCCGGAGGAAACCCACGCAGACACGGGGAGAACATGCAAACTCCACACAGAGGACGACCCGGGACGACCCCCAAGGTCGGACTACCCCGGGGCTCGAACCCAGGACCTTCTTGCTGTGAGGCAATCATGCTAACCACTGCGCCACCGTGCTGCACAAACTACAATAAAAAAAAAAAGAAACTGTATTGTGACAAACATGTGACTGGCGATGCTACAGGGTGCTTTGGACCAAGGGGGCGTTCACAGTCACATGTCTAGTTCTGTTTATGTTTACCCGAGAACTGGAGATTTACAAGATCTCGATTTCTGTTCCTTTATGAGACTGAACCTTTGACAGAAGTTTGTGTATAACCTATATAAGAGATTGAACCTTTGGCAGAAGTTTGTGTATAACCTATATAAGAGATTGAACCTTTGACAGAAGTTTGTGTGTAACCTATATAAGAGATTGAACCTTTGACAGAAGTTTGTGTATAACCTATATAAGAGATTGAACCTTTGACAGAAGTTTGTGTATAACCTATATAAGAGATTGAACCTTTGGCAGAAGTTTGTGTATAACCTATATAAGAGATTGAACCTTTGACAGAAGTTTGTGTATAACCTATATAAGAGATTGAACCTTTGACAGAAGTTTGTGTATAACCTATATAAGAGATTGAACCTTTGGCAGAAGTTTGTGTATAACCTATATAAGAGATTGAACCTTTGACAGAAGTTTGTGTGTAACCTATATAAGAGATTGAACCTTTGACAGAAGTTTGTGTATAACCTATATAAGAGATTGAACCTTTGACAGAAGTTTGTGTATAACCTATATAAGAGATTGAACCTTTGGCAGAAGTTTGTGTGTAACCTATATAAGAGATTGAACCTTTGACAGAAGTTTGTGTATAACCTATATAAGAGATTGAACCTTTGGCAGACTGCTACAGACGGCCGGCGGTTGTGGACGCTCCTCACAGACAGTCAATAGTCGGGGCATTTTCCAGCTCTGCATAAGTGAAGAGGAGGGAGATGTGTGCCTGAACGCACCCTGGCTAGCATGCATACCAATGGACAGGTGCTTTGCAGATGTCAGGATGTGTGTTTTTTTTCTTTCTTTCCAGTCTTGTGTTTCAAACCAGTGAACAACATGATTCGGGCCGGGTAAACACACAGGCCCCGGCTCATTTTCTATGAGGGGCTCCCATCATTCAACTCATTAAGGCCTGTCAGTAATAATGATGTGTAACAATGGAGCCGTGTGTCCCCTGATCCCCGCTTACAAATGGAGAGGGGGGGGGGGAGGAATGGAGGGAGAGAGAGGGAGGGAGGGAGAGACAGAGAGAGGGAGGGAGAGAAAAGGAGAGAGAGACAGACAAAGTGAGAGAGAGAAGGAGTGAGGGAGAGAGAGAGGGAAAGGGGGAGAGAGAGGGGGGGAGAAAAAGCGAGGGAGAGAGAGAGATACAG
>NC_079211.1:8041540-8046540 GCF_029633865.1 Lampris incognitus | reverse complement strand
GGACTCCCTCTCTCCAGTGGACTCCCTCTCTCCGGTGGACTCCCTCTCTCCGGTGGACTGCCTCTCTCCGGTGGACTGCCTCTCTCCAGTGGACTCCCTCTCTCCAGTGGACTCCCTCTCTCCGGTGGACTCCCTCTCTCCGGTAGATTCCCTCTCTCCGGTGGACTACCTCTCTCCAGTGGACTGCCTCTCTCCAGTGGACTCCCTGGACTGCCTCTCTCCAGTGGACTCCCTCTCTCCAGTGGACTCCCTGGACTGCCTCTCTCCAGTGGACTCCCTCTCTCCAGTGGACTCCTTGGACAGCCTCTCTCCAGTGGACTCCTTGGACTGCCTCTCTCCAGTGGACTCCCTCTCTCCAGTGAACTCCCTCTCCAGTGGACTCCCTCTCTCCAGTGGACTCCCTGGACTGCCTCTCTCCAGTGGACTCCCTCTCTCCAGTGGACTCCTTGGACTGCCTCTCTCCAGTGGACTCCTTGGACTGCCTCTCTCCAGTGGACTCCTTGGACTGCCTCTCTCCAGTGGACTCCTTGGACTGCCTCTCTCCAGTGGACTCCCTCTCTCCAGTGGACTCCTTGGACTCCCTCTCTCCAGTGGACTGCCTCTCTCCAGTGGACTCCTTGGACTCCCTCTCTCCAGTGGACTCCCTCTCTCCAGTGGACTCCCTCTCCAGTGGACTCCCTCTCTCCAGTGGACTCCAGTGGACTCCCTCTCTCCAGTGGACTCCTTGGACTGCCTCTCTCCAGTGGACTGCCTCTCTCCAGTGGACTCCCTCTCCAGTGGACTCCCTCTCTCCAGTGGACTCCCTCTCCAGTGGACTCCCTCTCTCCAGTGGACTCCAGTGGTCTCCCTCTCTCCAGTGGACTCCTTGGACTGCCTCTCTCCAGTGGACTGCCTCTCTCCAGTGGACTGCCTCTCTCCAGTGGACTCCTTTCGACTCCCTCTCTCCAGTGGACTCCCTCTCCAGTGGCGTTATCAGCCGTGAGGGTTAAACGCTTACTTCTGCAGCAGCCTGGTAAATAAATATCGAATCTTGTTTCTACATTTTCTAGACTTGCTTTTTCCAGAGAAGGTTTTCAGACCCTTCTCAGTGACATCCTGCAGCTCAGTCACACACACACACACACACACACACAGAGTCAAATGCACCCTCCTTACCAGCCACTGAGCGTCTTCCAAAACAGGCAAAGCAGGAGTGCCTTGCTTTAGGGCTCCTTGGTGATGGAAAGCCCCCGGGCGTCCATGCCTTTGGCCTGAGTGCATTTTATTCCTGCAGACCACATGATGAAGGCTCTTGTGGAGTATGAGCGCAGACCGCCAAGAAGTCCCCCCCTCCCCATCACCCCGCCAGCGGAAATGTCCAGAATCCTCGTGTCAGTCACTCTACCTTAATAAGATGTCAGCAGAGCTGCTGAAACCACAGCACTCTTGAAAGGGTCGCTGGAAAAGTGATAGATACACAATTTGCCTGATGGCAATCTGACCACATCCTTCTTTCCACTCATTCCTCTTACTACTGGTTTTCCCCTGGTGGTTCCCAAACATGCACGCACACACACACACACACACACACACACACACACACACACACACACACACACACACACACACTTACAGATTCATCCATGAAAATAATTTAGAGGGATGCAAACACATTTGCTCAAACACACACAAAAACACATTCACAAACGCACGAAGACAAATTGCAGAGACATGCACACATACCTGCAGACACAAACAAGTGATGTACAAATGTCTTACTCAATACACACGTGGAAACACACACAAATGTCCATGGTTGGATGAAACACAGACACGCAAAATGCACAGACCCATTCGATATAGTATACATGCCTTGCACATGTGCACGCACGGACCTGAGGGCATATTTAAATCCTTGTAAAACCACATTAACACACTCAGACACACAAGACAACTAATATGCCTCCTAACACAGACACACACTCATGCAT
Source organism: Lampris incognitus (assembly GCF_029633865.1). Taxonomy (NCBI): domain Eukaryota; kingdom Metazoa; phylum Chordata; class Actinopteri; order Lampriformes; family Lampridae; genus Lampris; species Lampris incognitus. Next base: position 8,044,570 of record NC_079211.1, on the reverse strand, counting down.
GTAAAAGGAGACTCAAAACTGTAGAAACGATGAGGTAGGCAAATTATTGTCCATCTGTCAGATTTGCCATAAGACTGAGATTGTGAGTGGAGCGTGTGTGTGTGTGTGTGTGTGTGTGTGTGTGTGTGTGATGTAGTGTAGGGGGAATAACTTCTATTTATATAGCACTTTTCTAAAACAATGCTACGAAGTGCTTTACGAAAGAAATAAAACCAGACAAGGCAAAAATAAGAACAAGACGAAAGGATGTGAGCACAGAAGAGGTAACAACAATGAATAAGAATGAGATAAGACCAAATAAGTAGGAATTAAAATAAAAACTGCATAAATAAATAAAAACAAATATCAAACATTTGCTAAAGCTTTCACAAAGAGAAGAGTTTTAAGTTGAGATGTGAAAGAAGCTAGAGACTTGGTTTGTCTTAGTTCAGTAGGAACAGAGTTCCATAGTGTGGGGGCTCTTAGTTCGGTAGTAAGAGAATTCAATAGTGTGGGGGCTCATAGTTCAATAGGAACAGAGTTCCATAGTGTGGGGGCTCTTAGTTCGGTAGTAAGAGAATACCATAGTGTGGGGGCTCTAACAACAAAAACCCGATCACCCTTTGTGACATCAAGAGGCAGCATGTATATAGAAAACAGAAGGGGGCCAAGAACTGAGCCTTGAGGGACACCACAACTCAACTGGGCCACCAAGGAAGTAGAGTCACTCAGAACAACAGAAAAAGCTCCGTTGGAGAGCTATGAGTGTAATAAACTAAGAGCCGAGCCCTTGATGCCTAGCCAAGTCTCCAAGCGATGTAAGAGGATACTGTGATCGACTGTGTCAAAAGCAGCACTTAAGTCTGAAAGAACTAAAATTAAGCAGTCACCTCTGTCTGCAGTCAGCAGTAACTCAGCAGTAACCTTAAGCAGAGCTGTCTCAGTACTATGAAGTGCTCTAAAACCAGACTGGAGACTGTTAAAAACACCATTAGTGTTCATAAAAGATATCAATTGAGATGACATTACTTTCTCCAGAACCTTATATAAAAAAAGACAATTTTGAAAGTGATCTGTAGTACCTTAAGGACAGGGGATCCAAATTAGGTTTCTTTAGCAATGGGTGAACAATGGCATGCTCAAAACTGTCTGGAAAAGAACCAGAGGCCAGAGAATTATTAAGAATTTGTAGAATAATGGGGCTAACAATGGAAAATACCTCCTTGAGCAGCTTAGTGGGGATGATGTCTAAGATGCAGGAAGAGGAGTTCCTATGGGAAACTGTACTGGCTAACATTGAAGTTGTAATGGGTTGAAACTGGGTAAAAGAGGCATAATTAACATGGGGAATGGAAACAATGCAAAGAGCGAGGCTGGATTTGGGACCTGATATTCTCCACCTTATTTACAAAATGAGAGAGAAATTTTTCCGACAGCTCAACATCAGGTTCAAAAACAGAAGCGGAGGGACCATTAATAGCAGAATCAATTACCCCAAAGAGAACTTCAGGATTGTGGTTATTTCTAGATATCATTTCAGAGAAGTACGCAGATCTCGCATCTTTAAGTGTTCTATGGTAAATTAACATTTGGTTTTTAAGGGTGTTATGTGTTATTTCGAACTTGCTGACCTTCCCCTGTCATTCAGATTTTCTACAGTCGTTTAAGGGCTTGTGTGTGATCGTTCAGCCAGGGGAGGTTATTTGATTTTTGTTTCCTAGTTTTAAATGGTACAATTTGGTCGAGGACAGATAGGCACTGATCATTGAATGAATTTAACAGCACATCTGGATTGAGGGGGGATAAAGAGGGATGAAAGGATGATGAATTAAAAGCATCACAGCATTTAACTGCAGAACCAGCGTTGAGAATGTGAGAGCATGTTTTAGGCTAGTGACTAGGAATGGAGAGTTATAGTGGGACACTGAAAACAACAGCTTTCTGATCAATTACAAGTATACCCACCAGATTAACACACTCAAGAGAGAAACCAGATGAGAGTACAAGGTCTAAAATGTGACCTTTGGAATGTGTGGCCCCTTTAACAGATTGAATTAGGTTAAAAGAGTCTATAAGAACTAAAAAATGTGAAGTCAGGGGATGGGAAGGACAACACACATGAAAATCAAAATCACCAGGAATAAGCACCCTATCGTATTTAGGCATGACAATGGATAGAAGCTCAGAAAACTCAGAAATACAACCAACTGAATTAGGGGGCCTATGAATTAAGATCCAGAGCAAAGGGGGGAGGCAGTGATTAGGAAACTTAAAACTTCAACGACGATAAAGTTACCAAAAGTAAAAGGATGGCATTTAAGCCCTAACTTATAAAAAACAGCTAGGCCAGCCCCTCTTCCAGAGGGCCTGGCAATATGAAAATATGCAAGACCAGGGGGCCTATGAGCACCATAATGATATGTCTTCTGGTGGTTGGCAGTCACGTTAAGTGTAGTTCTAGTCTCTACTGGTCACTGAACAAAAAGAAACAGGTAGAGAAAGAAAGACAGGTAGAGACAGAGATATAGAGATGGAGAGACAGACGGGGAGAAACAGGAGAGAGACAAACACCGACAGACAGAGGAAAAATTGGACTGGGAAAGAGGATTACAAAGAGGAACAGTGTAAACTTAACATATATGGAAAAAGGGGGATGAGAGAGAGAGAGAGGGCGAGACAGAAGGGGACAGAGAAACACCAATGAGGCTGTGGAGGTGAGGGTTGAGAGACATAGTAAGCGAGGCAGAGAGAGAGAGAGAGAGAGAGATAGAAAGACAAAAGAGGGAGAGAGAAGCAGCGAGAGACATATAAGGTAGAAGGGGGACTAGACGGACAGGGTTACGACATTTGACCATGCGTGTGCATGGTCAAATGTCCCACTGTCTTCTCTCATACGCCGAGCCCGGCGGGGGGGGGGGGGTGGTGTCACAGTCACAACCCCAATGCAAAACCTGCAGCCACGCATTACCAGTCACTCCATTCATCCATCACGCTTCTCTCTTCAGCTACGTCCACACTGTTAAAGAGCAACGCGGCATCAGATACGCGTTA
>NC_079211.1:8006540-8036540 GCF_029633865.1 Lampris incognitus | reverse complement strand
TGTGTGTGTGGTGTGTGCGTGCGTGTGTGTGTGTGTGTGTGGGGGGGGGGGGGGGTTGGCTCTCTGCAGAAGAATTCAGATTGTACTTAAAATTGGTGGTTGATGATGAAAATAGGAACGTTTGCCCTTTTCTTCACCGCGCTGCAGCCGGTTCTGCTCTGAGCCGACTCCCGTCCCCTGGCGGAGATTGGACCCAGCTTGGGGAGGAAAAAACAAAACAAAAAACAAAAAAGAGTAACGGTGCCGTGCCAATACTACACTCAGAGAACCTCTGTTGTGTTTTGAAACCGTCCACACGACACGAGGAAATGTACTGTCACGGACGGTTGTTGTTCTGGTTTCATTACTGTCTGCACGGACGGTAAACTGCAACATGTCATTATAATGATTGCAGGGGCGTCCGGATGGCGTGGCGGTCTCTGCCGTTGCCTACCGACACGAGGATCGGCGGTTCGGATCCCCGTGTCGCCTCCGGCTCGGTCGGGCCCGTGTCTGCGGGTTGGGAAGCCGGATGTGGGTATGTGTCCTGGTTGCTTCACTAGCGCCTCCTCTGGTCAGTCGGGTTGCCTGTTCGGGGGGAGGACTGCGGGGAATAGCGTGATCCTCCCACGTGCTACGTCCCCCCGGCGAAACTCCTCACTGTCAGGTGAAAAGAAGCGGCTGGCGACTCCACATGTATGGGAGGAGGCGTGTGGTAGTCTGCAGCCCTCCCCGGATCGGCAGAGGAGGGTGGAGCAGCGACCGGGACGGCTCGGAAAAGTGGGGTAATTCCGTCCGTTATTTAAACCGCTTATCCTGCTCTCGGGGTCGTGGGGATGCTGGAGCCTATCCCAGCAGTCCCTGGGCGGCGGGCGGGGAGACACCCGGTTGACAGGCCACCACAGGGCCACCATAATGTTTAATTTCTAATGTACCCTGTGAGGATTTACAAGTGTACCCACTATTTAATCATAACCTACTGTATTTAGAGAACAAACCCAAAATATAACCAGAAACATGTCAAGATTGAAAATGACTGATTAATCTCATCTACATTCTCCAACAAAGTGCAATATGGCAGGCTGTCCTGAATCTGTATGAGTGGGGTAACTGGCCAAATACAATTGGGGAGAAAATATATATATATAAAAAAATGTATGTAGTTACGATTCAGTTTTTAGAAAGCTCAAAGCTCTCAATCTAGCAGTCGGTCTTTGTTCCAACCCTCACCTGTGGTCATGAGCTTTGGGTGGTGAACGAAAGGCTGAGATGGCGGATACAAGCGGCTGAAATGAGTTTCCTCCCCAGGGTGAGGAGAGATAGGGTGAGGAGCTCGGACATCCGGAGGGAGGTGGGAGTAGAGCCGCTGCTCCTTCGCATCGAAAGGAGCCGGTTGAGGTGGTTCGGACATCTGATCAGGACGCCTCTTGTAGGTTTACCAGTCACGGCCAACTGGGAGGAGACCCCGAGGTAGACTCAGAACTCGCTGGAGGGACTACATGTCCAATCCGGCATTGGGATCCCCCAGGAGGAGCTGGAGGGCGTCGCTGGGGAGAGGGACGTCTGGGACAGCCCGTCTTAGCTTGCTGCCACCGCGCCCCGACCCCGGAGAAGAGGCTGATGATGAATGAATGATTCAGTTTGTGATGGACTATGAAAGTCTAACCCGCTTGTTAGACTTTTACTAAAAGCGTCCAACTGTTTTAAGTGGACCTTGTTGAAGACAGCCCACACGCTGCGCGGCATCTGCTGAAGTGTACCGAAGCTTTAGAGAGAAGACTTGCTTGACTGCTGACGGTGGACGAAGGCCGCCCTTCTCTTTCGGGTCTCGTGTCGTGACGGGGCGGTTAGGGAAGAGATCGCTGACCGGACACGTGATGTTCCACCAACACAAACAGGGAAAAACAACAACAAAAACAACCCCCAACTACACTGCATCTTTTCTCTGTTCCTTAAAATAAGGCGCGTTGCTCGGCCGGCGGCGGGATGGTGTCGCCTGACTCGAGATTCAGAAAGTTTATTTGCAACACGAACACGACAGAACTCTCTTTTATCCGAGTATCGGGTTTAAATGGAAACAGCTGTTTACAGTGTGCGGCCCTCGCTTACTGTCCCTTTTCTCCCACGTCCTTCCCCTTCTGTCTGTGGATGGCTGAGAAGGGGGGGGGGACATGGAAGTAGGGCCCAAAGGTCTTGTTACAATCACGAAAAGCAACCGGGCCAAGAAACCGAACTATCTGTTTTCCTGTCCGTCTATCCATCTGCTCCGCTCCGTTTAAATACTATCGACGGCACCATTCTGTCCTGGGTACGATGCTGAACTGCAACCGTCGGGTGGTTGGCGACTAAACCGGCACCCCCACGTCAACCCTTGGGTTGTTGTGAGGAGGGTGTGTGGACACCCAGCAGGACTAAAGACAAAACCTGCCAAAGGGCGGATGAGTTCCTCTGTGAACAAACAGCCATCCATACCTGGAGAGGAGATAGGGACCAGCAGGAGCTCCCCCTACTGGCACACAATGATGACTCAACCAGACTCCTGTTGAGGCATCAGCTGTGCTCCCACGACCTCCATAGGTTACGGAACTGACGATGATGATGATGATGAGGAGGAGGAGGACAGCACCAAGCAGGACTAAAGACAAAACCTGCCAAAGGGCGGATGAGTTCCTCTGTGAACAAACAGCCATCCATACCTGGAGAGGAGATAGGGACCAGCAGGAGCTCCCCCTACTGGCACACAATGATGACTCAACCAGACTCCTGTTGAGGCATCAGCTGTGCTCCCACGACCTCCATAGGTTACGGAACTGACGATGATGATGATGATGAGGAGGAGGAGGAGGACAGCACCATTACCGCCTCCCTGTTGATCTGCTGAAACCACGTTGGCCTGCCCAGGGTCTGACTGGCCTACTGGTTTGAAGGAATTCAACAAATTTGACGGTCTTTTTGACGTTCTACCAGGTTCCTCCTCGTTTCTGAGGGTATCCTCACTCAAACCGGCGCAACATGAACTCTCACATGATGTGCACGAAACTCGCAAGCCTCAGGCGTCTCCAGAAATGGGTACTCGAGCCATTGCGACTTGGACTCGAGTCGACTCGAGTCGCTGTTTTGAGGACTTGTGGCTTGACTTGAGAAAAAATAAGACCCAAGACTCAACTTGGACTTGGAAGGTAAAGACTCGGGACTTGACTTGAGACATGATGACTTGAATGATCTGTTGATTTTATGTTTTCAGTTTAAAGATAAAATATATAATGAGTGTCTGTGTAATGACAGTGATGAGTGACCTGACCTCTGTCTTGCTCTTTTTTTAAATTAGATTTAAGATGCACCCAAAATAGGCGAACAAGTGATTTACGAGTAACTTCAACGGGAAATAGAAACAGAACAGACAATATTAAATACCACAACAAAATTATTTACAGATTTTTTTTTTGGGGGGGGGGATTTTTTCCCCCATTTTCTCCCCAATTGTACTTGGCCAATTACCCCACTCTTCCGAGCCGTCCCGGTTGCTACTCCACCCTCTCTGCCGATCCGGGGAGGGCTGCGGACCACCACACGCCTCCTCCCATACATGTGGAGTCGCCGGCCACTTCTTTTCACCTGACAGTGAGGAGTTTCACCAGGGGGACGTAGCACGTGGGAGGATCACGCTATTCCCCGCAGTTCCCCCTCCTCCAAACAGGCGCTCCAACCGACCAGAGGAGGCGCTAGTGCAGCGATCAGGACACATACCCACATCCGGCTTCCCACCTGCAGACACGGCCAACTGTGTCTGTAGGGACGCCCGACCAAGCCGGAGGTAACACGGGGATTCGAACCGGAGATCCCCGGCAATAGACCGCCATGCCACCTGGACACCCCTATTTACAGATTTCGATAGTGACAAAGAAGGTGCCGGATCCAATCCGGGACATCCCGGATCCTGTTCCGGCAGGATCCGGCACAAATTAAGCCCCGGCGTGAGGCATGAAGCATCACAGTGTCGCACAGTAGTGAATGATACGTTTGCATGGATGCCGTAAATACAACTGCAGATCCTGTTGCAGTCGTCGCTGCACAAGTTCTTGCAGTGTGAGCTCCGACGTGAGCTGGCTGCAGCAGCTAGCTTCCCTGTGAGCTGATGGAATCATGACAGCGTGTCAGGCCCTCAGCCCACCTCCTGTTTTGGAAAGATCCGTGTGGGACAGCACCTGCATCTCGGCTGAGGGCTACAGGGTGTGCTACGTGTGTGTGTGTGTGTGTTTTGTGTGTGTGTGTGTGTTTTGTTAAGGGGGGGGGGGCATACTTGTCCTCACTCTCTAATCACACCAATGAAAGCAGCACATTCTCAGTGGACCTGGGAAGACAGAGATAGCATGTTTACCAAACATACCCGCACCGCAGCGACCCAGAGACTTGGCTTTGTCGCAATGTGCACGGTGTGTGCGTGCATGTGTGTACAGTGTGTGTGTGTGTGTGTGTGTGTGTGACTGTCAAGACGGGTAAAACTGCACCGGTCTGCATTGTTCCTACTAGTCTTTCTTGTCATTGTTAGCATATTTTTTTCGAAGGACAGAAAAACACTGACAGGCCGACTGTACTGTAATGAGCATTAGATGCAAAGAACGCACAAGTGAAACACAAATCAACCTGTCTGCACTTCAACACTTCAAACTCAAGCTACGAGGCCCACGCTTTAGCGACCAAAGACTAAATCAACTCGCATAACATTGTCTCATTGTCTCGACGCTCAATAGTCCAGGTAAGAAAATCAGAGAAGGTTGAACCGGTTCGACCCTCTCTGATTAAGTGCGACTCTTCCCGAAAATTCACCGACGAGGTAAAACAATCTCGCCTATTTCCGACGAAAACCAACCGGCTTCAAGAATTTATTAATCAAATGACATCATTCCGGCGCCGGCGGATGAATTCGCCGTATGTTCCAGTTGTTCCCAGTCATTTTAAGAAGCTCCTCGAGACAGGTGAAAACTGTTTTGAACATTTTTCCAAGATGAAGTAAAGGTCAAAAAACCAACTAAATGGCCAAAAAACCAACTAAATGGCCAAAAAACCAACTAAATGGTCAAAAAAACCAATTGCAGTGAAAAAGAAGAAGAGGCATTACGGCAAACTTTGGTGGTGTTTTCTCAGTGGCTTTAAGAAGACGAAGGAGGACGACCCCCTCGCCCCCCTCCCCCCCCAGGATTTTATGAGTGAGACAGTTGTTAAGACGGAGGAGATTTGTTTGCAGGGAATTTGCAAGAGGAAGCCATGGTGAGAGACAGAAGGTGCCGGCCGACCTCCTGGTCATTGGTGAGGTGCTAAAAGAGCGACCTGCCTTCCTGTTTGGCTGTGTGGATAAACAAAAGGAGGGCTTCACACAGCCCCGTTAACTACAGACCTCCTACCCTCCGTGTGTGTGTGTGTGTGTGTGTGTGTGTGTGTGTGTGTGTGTGTGTGTGTGTGTGTGTACTGCCACACCCCTATTCACCTAAGAGGCCCTGAGGCCGGGGCAGGCAGAGGGAACTGGGGTAGGAGTCTATCTGAGATACTAAGAATCAGAACAAGAGTTTGTGTCTGCACTCACGTAGTCTACCAGTGTGTATCTGAATGAGTCGTCTCAACATATCTGCATGTGTGACTTCCAGGAACGGCTGAGACGACGCAGGAAACCAGCAGTTGCCGTCAGTACAGTGGGTTGTTGCATGTCGGTCGCTGTCATGTTGTTGTTCCATTGTCTTTATTTCGCCTCACTTCACCATTTAGCACCCACTTCTCTCTCTCTCTCTCGCTCATGTTTCATTCTCTCCTTTCCCACTTCTTTTTCTTCCCTTCCTTTTTGGCTTTTGTCATCTGTGTTTTGCCAGAGGAAAGGCTAAGACCGGCAGCTCGTGTTTCCCTGGAAAAATTTAATTTGTCCTTGGCGTGGTCTTATATATAAACCACAGCAAAGGTTTCATAGATGAAATTTAAAAAGGGGGTAGATCGGAGCCATTTCCCTTTTAGCCAAGGCTGACCTTTGACCGCTCTCTTTACAAGAGTCAACGGGATGAAGAGGGCAGCGAGAGCATTTTTTAATTTCACCGACTGACTGGATTTACCAATAATGACTTGCAGTGAGTGGACCGGCAGAACAAGACGCGTTTCACAGATCAACACAACTATAAGCCGCCATTTGTAAAGGGTGCAACGGCCACCATCTTCCAATATCTCTGAGACTTTAGAGCAATCTTTCCAGAAGGAGGTACCAGGAAAAGAAACCAAACAAACTGAAAGTCACGTATATTTCTCTCCATGTACTTATAACTTACATAACGGTAGCGAATTCGGGGGGTAGCCGGGAAGCGAACCCGGGTCTCCCGCACCACGGGCGACTATGTTAACCAGTCGACTAAAGGGTCCGACCCGTTAGCCAAGAGCTAGCGAGTCCAGTTATCCGTGGTGGTTACATAACCATTAATAGCTAGGTTTCCGGGGTATAGGGATAGTTTGGTTTCCGGGGTATTTACTAGTGTCCTACTTACATAGAGTCAGAGAAACTCGTGGATACCTTTTTTTGAAGTCTATGTGTGCAGTTTAAAGGTATGTTGAACGGCTAGTTTAGCCTAGCTTAGCTCGACTGTGGGACGTCTACCAGGATCATTAGAAGCTCCTCCCAGAAAAAGGGAAGTACAACTTCTCTGAAGCCAATCGTTAATACTTTTTAGTCGTTAATCTAGCATGAATTTTTCTGAACCATCATCTCCATAAGTACATGACAAATCCTAAAAAATAGGTTATAGGAGCGTATCCATATTCTTCCACCACAAAAGATGGATATTACGTTTTTTCTGACTCCAGGTATTTCACAGACTATAAGTCACTGTCGTTTTACTTTTCTGGCTGGTCCTGCAACATATCTTCCGAAGCAATTTATAATATAAGCTTGTTGGATGAATACGCTGTATTCTATCTAAGGCCACTAGATAGCAGTGTTCCTCACAACAATGTGGTTTTTTTTGTTAAGTGCGACTTATACTCCGGTGCAACATTTACTCTGGGAAATATGGTAGTAAATACCCCGCAAACTGAACAATCCTTTTGAGTTTCACTTATTTTGTTATAACTCGTGTATTAATTGCATATTATACTATGGCCACTGAGAATACTGGTCTCTGATTGGCTGCAGGGTGTGCACGAAAACCGTATAATACACACGTAGTTCAGCTCAAGTTTAATCGCTGTTTTAAATTCCTATGCTGTAACCATAGCAACACACTGAACCAGTAGCATGAGCAGTAAACATTCAAAGCTTTAGCTTAATGGCTAGCTTTTGCTTCACAACCTTTTATTTCCGAGTCCAAAAACATTTAATTTAAAAAATGCTTTGATTTTAATTTTTTTTTGCAAGTGGCCATGGCATGATCCATTCCAGTGTGCGTTAAAGGGTTCTAATATATGGGGCGGAGTCAAAGAACCACCCCGGCTGCACTATTTCACTATAACGTGCATACGACAGGGCTGGCGGTGCGAGGCTGCAGAGCTCTCTGCCGTTCGATGTGACATGTTAGGTACGAAGTTGACGAGACACAGGTCGGGAGAGCGAGGGGCCAAGAAGAGCTGAGCCCTATGAAACCGGGAATACACGGCGGCTCAAGGCAAAGGAGGGGCGTTTGACCTTTATCTGACCTCCATCAAGAACAACCTCTTATTTGTAGCAGCAAGACAAGAGGCAAAACGCTTCCCAGTGGGCCTCGGCAGCTGAGGTTGCTCTAGAGTTCAGCGCTCACAGGTGTGAACGGCTCTTCCTCAGGATCTGTTGCGCAATCGATTGTGTTTTCCTTGTTGAATCCGTTTGTCCAAGGGGCAGTGCGACCACAGCTGTGGTAAACCACATGAGATACACTTGTAAACACACACACACACACACACACACACACACACACATCTTCAGTTGAGTGTTAAAAGTAGATTCTGCAGAACTGCTGCCAACTTCAGCCCACGTCAGCTACGCGTTCCTGAGACCGGCATGTTTTTATTTGACGTAAAACGCTCTCCGAGACTCGCAGGTTGACGAAACCTTTCAGTGTCTTGCTTCATACATTGTTTCGTGTCACTATTATTCAAACAGCAACAGGTTTGTTGATGCATTTTTTTTGAGTGCGCCTGGTGTCCTTGGTGATAAAAATCTTTACAACAACAAATACCGGCTCGTAAATCAGACAGACGGAAAACAGAGCCAGAGGAGGAACAGCAACAACCACAACAGGTGTTAAGAGGAAACCATTTGTCTTCCTGTGAGGGTGGTTTTGCTGGCTGTGAGTGAGTGTGTGTGTGCGTGTGTGTGGTATGTGTATGTGTGTGTGTGTGTGTGTCTGCATGTGCATGTGTGTTTGTGGTGTGTGTGTATGTGTGTGTCTGCATGTGTGTGTGTATGTGAATGCATATCTATGTGTGTGTGTGTGTCTGCATGTGTGTTTGTGGTGTGTTTGTGTGTGCATGCATGCGTATCAATGTGTGTGTCTGCATGTGAGTTTGTGGTGTGTGTGTGTCTGCATTTGTTTGCGGTGTGTTTTTGATGTGTGTGTGTGTGTGTGTGTGTGTGTATACATGCATGCATATCTGTGTGTGTGTGTCTGCATGTGTGTTTGTGATGTGTGTGTGTATATATATATATATATATATATATATATATATATACGTGCATGCATATCTATATGTGTGTGTGTGTGTGTGTGTGTCTGCATGTGTGTTTGTGATGTGTATATATACAAACCCAATTGTCATTAAAAACCTGTGTCTGTATCCCTTACCATTCAAAACTTGACAGCTTGACTTTGGTCAGGGCAGACCGACAACTCTGTATTGCAGGGGAGGTATTGTAGGGGAGGGTGAACACAACTCTGTATTGCACGGGAGGGTGAACACAACTCTGTATTGCAGGGGAGGGAGAACACAACTCTGTATTGCACGGGAAGGTGAACACAACTCTGTATTGCAGGGGAGGGTGAACACAATTCTGTATTGTAGGGGAGGGAGAACACAACTCTGTATTGCAGGGGAGGGTGAACACAACTCTGTATTGCAGGGGAGGGTGAACACAACTCTGTATTGCACAGGAAGGTGAACACAACTCTGTATTGCAGGGGAGGGAGAACACAACTCTGTATTGCACGGGAAGGTGAACACAACTCTATTGTAGGGGAGGGTGAACACAACTCTGTATTGCACGGGAAGGTGAACACAACTCTATTGTAGGGGAGGGTGAACACAACTCTGTATTGCACGGGAAGGTGAACACAACTCTATTGTAGGGGAGGGTGAACACAACTCTGTATTGCAGGGGAGGGAGAACACAACTCTGTATTGCACGGGAAGGTGAACACAACTCTGTATTGCAGGGGAGGGTGAACACAATTCTGTATTGTAGGGGAGGGTGAACACAACTCTGTATTGCAGGGGAGGGTGATCACAACTCTGTATTGTAGGGGAGGGAGAACACAACTCTGTATTGCAGGGGAGGGAGAACACAACTCTGTATTGCAGGGGAGGGTGAACACAACTCTGTATTGCACGGGAAGGTGAACACAACTCTGTATTGTAGGGGAGAGAGAACACAACTCTGTATTGCAGGGGAGGGTGATCACAACTCTGTATTGCAGGGGAGGGAGAACACAACTCTGTATTGCACGGGAAGGTGAACACAACTCTGTATTGTAGGGGAGAGAGAACACAACTCTGTATTGCAGGGGAGGGAGAACACAACCGCAAAGTGCCGAGCGACACCGTGGTGGCAGATTATCGTACGCTGTGCGTGCGTTGTGCGTCCCGCGGTGGAAGGGACTCGACCCTACTTCCAGCGAGTACAGCGGAGCTGAGAAAACAATTGCGCCACTGATTCTAAATGGCCGCCAGCCAAGCGTCTCAGACACCTGGGCCCGGGCCGAGCGGCGCTCCCCGTCACAGGGAGAGGCATGCCGATCTGGAGGTCGCGGGCAGTCAAACGCAACTGTGACGGGAAAGTTCAGATGGTCTGATAGGGCTGCGGCGGATCATGTTGGAAACGCCGGCGCTCGGTGTTTCAGGAGGCCCGGGCGGCCTCGCCGGGACGGAGGTGTTGTGAAATGATGGCGTTTCTCATAAGGGGAGGGGATTTCTACACACGCTGGATCCACATAAAGGGAAACCGTCCCGGTTTTCCCACGTGACCTACACATACTTCTGGTGAAGGGATATCGCCGCAGCAGCAGACAGACCACCGAGCGGTCTTCAGCGGGTCTCTAACAGTGTGATGACATCACTGAAGGACAACTGCTGAATCGGAAAACTGACTTCCTGGTTTGCGATCAGGCTGCGACGTATAAGAAAATCCCCGTTTTCAAACTTCCCACCACCAACTTCCACCATTACATTTCAAACTTTATTCCTGACACTTGTCTGCTGTCTCCTGGTCTCGATAGGGACCTCGATTTACGGGTCAAACTCTCCTCTGCTGCCTCCGCAGAAAAAGAGGAGGTTGCACCCTGACATATATGAAAAAACCAGGTTAGCGTTAAAAACCCTGAAGGCCGTCAGCTTCTCAGCCGGGCTCAAAGTAAGACCTCGATTTGACTCGCCGTGTGCAACAGCGTGCAATAAATCCTCTGGGTCTTTTTCCTGTCAGGGCTTGATTGTAAGAGAAGAGAGGGAGAGCGAGAGAGAGGGAGACAGAGAGACGGGGGTGGGGGGTGGGGGGGTAAGAGCAGCATCGTACCTTCTTTGGGGTGTGAGCAGGCCGTTCTTTGACACAACGCAGAGCGATTACAGTATCGAATGTTGCTTCTGTTTGGAGGGCGGCAGGGGCGAGGGGGAGCAGGAGGAGAGAGCTGATGGCAATCCGGGCTGGGTATAAGGTGGGGTGAGGTGGTGGGGGGGGGGGTGGGGGTTGTTAGGGAGTTGAGGGTTGAAAATAGTGAGGAAACCAGATGTCACTTCGGGCAGGTATCCTGTCATGGCGGGGGTGGAGGGGGGGGTGACTTTAACAAGCTTCTAGCTCCGAGCTGACAGCTGAGTCCACATCTTTGCTAGCACACACACACACACACACGCACGCACAAAGTTTCAATTCCCAGGAATGCAATTAAAGTCAGTGCTGCAGGTAGTCGGACCCTCCTGGAGTGAAGCATCCCTCACCCCCTCATCATCCCTCCCTCCTACTCACACACAGACAGACAGCGAGTAAGGTAGTCAGTCCGTCGTGCCGTCTGAAAAGTACCGAGAAAGACCGTTAGCTATACCGTTAGCAAGTCAGTCAGACAGACAGTCAGTGTTCAGTCTGTTGATCAGACAGACAGTAAATCAGTCAACATTCAGTCACTTGGAAGATCTGATGTGTCTGTCTGTGTCTTCATGTAGAAACTGAATTTAAAGATTTAAAGACTGAAACTTCAATCGGATGGGTGCAGCATCAGCAGTGATGAAGATGTTGTACCGGACCGTTGTGGTGAAGAGGGAGCTGAGCCGGGAGGCAAAGCTCTCGATTTACCAGCCAATCTTCGTTCCAACCCTCACCTATGGTCATGAGCTTTGGGTAGCGATTGAAAGGGTGAGATCGCGAATACAAGCGGCTGAAATGAGTTTCCTCCGTAGGGTGTCTGGGCTCAGCCTTAGAGATAGGGTGAGGAGCTCGGACATCCGGAGGGAGCTCGGAGTAGAGCCGCTGCTCCTTCGCGTCGACAGGAGCCAGTTGAGGTGGTTGGGGCATCTGATTAGGACGCCTCCTGGGCACCTTCCTTTGGAGGTTTTCTGGGAACGTCCAACTGGGAGGAGACCCCGGGGTAGACCCAGAACTCGCTGGAGGGACTACATGTCCAGTCTGGCCTGGGAACGCCTCGGGATCCCCCAGGAGGAGCTGGAGGGCGTTGCTGGGGAGAGGGATGTCTGGAGTGCCCTACTTAGCTTGCTGCCACCGCGACCTGACCCCGGAGAAGCGGCTGATGATGAGACGAGAGGAAGATTGACATTTAAAGAAGTTTTCTGTTTAAAGGAGAAGCTGGTAGACGATCAAAGATGTAAACTTAGTTCTCTGGTACAGTGCCTCTCGTAAGGAGTTAAAGCGCGATGCTGATTACAGTAAATAGAGGAGCGGGGGAGAAAGAGAATGAAACTACACAACTCTTTTGAGTGGCCTCCATTACTATTAAGCCCGTTATGGCATTTTACAGTGGTGTCCTTAACCCAAGCACACTCTCTCTGGAAGTGTTGGCTTGACAAGTGACTGACCGCCGCTGTACGGAGCCAACACTCCCTCAGACTGACCAGACCAAGGCAGGGGCAACACTTTCTGCCCCCATGTCGGGAGCTTTTCAAACAGGGGAGAGGTGTTGGGTCCCTTGTAGAACCAAGATGAGATTTTCATTGGTCACAGTACAAAGAAAGCAATAGGAAGATAAAGAACATTCTACCCACGTTAATATTTCATAATGTTTATGGTTGGGTAAAAGCATATCTCTAGAGGCGATGTGAATTTGTAGAGCCTCTGGGAGCCCCCCGTAATAAATTAAGACATGAAAAAGTCTAAGGTGGGAAAACGCTTAAGGCTCTAGTTTCCTCGTAGGGGTGTAATGGTACACGTACGTACTCGTACTGAAGATTGTCAGTATGGGTCTTTCGGTTCGGCACGCATGTGTAGAGAGTGAATGCAGCGTTGCTTTAACCACTGTGCGTGTGCAGAATTTTTGTGTGTTTGAAATTAATTTAAAACTCATAGTGCAACAGCCACAGATAACTAGACTCGCTAGCCCTTGGCTAACGGGTCAGACCCTTTAGTCGACTGGTTAATATAGTCACCCAGACTCGGGTTCGCGTCCCGGCTGCGGCGGTTCCTGGCTGCGGCGGTTCCTTGCTGCGGCGGTTCCTGGCTGCCCCCTGAATTTGCTAAATTGGTGTCAGAAGTGGGATGGTGAGACCGTGAGGCCATCAGAAGTGCACCTAGAGGCGTGAGGAAGCTGATACGCTGAAGCACAAGGACGCGCTCCCCAAAGGACGGGGGTGGTGTAATTATTTTATTGTATTTTTCCCACGGTACTGCGCGAATGACGCCGTGGGCTATGCATCTCAAATTGTGGTCACTCACTCATGGATGTGCTCGCCACTCGCATCAGCTGTGCCGTGAGTCTGGACGGTTTTGAGCTTATTTATTAACTTATCTTCATTATACCCCACTCTTCCGAGCCGGTCGCCTCTCCACCCCGCCTGGCGATCCGGGGAGGGCTGCAGACTACCACTTGCCTCCTCCCATACATGTGGAGTCGCCAGCCGCTTCTTTTCACCTGACAGTGAGGAGTTTCACCAGGGGGACGGACCCCAAACAGGCACGCTGACCAACCAGGGGAGGCGCTAGTGCAGCGACCAGGACACACACATACCCACATCCGGCTTCCCACCCATAGACACGGCCAATTGTGTCTGTAGGGACGCCCGACCAAACCGGAGGTAACATGGGGATTCGAACCGGCGAGCCCTGTGTTGGTAAGCAACGGAATAGACCGCCACACTCCCCGGACGCCCCTCGTTTATTTATCTGAGAGAATATTTATGATGCACAGTCCCAATGTCACGCTGAAAGCTGAAGGAAACTGTCAGTACTTATTATTATTATTATTATTATTATGACTACGTGTGCGTTAGTGCTACTGCCGGCCGTGCAGTGTCCGGAAACTACAGCCCTTAAGAGTCACAACCCACCGATCGTTTGAGTTCACGTATGCACGTGTGTGTATGTGGGTGTGTGTTTGGATGAAAGTGGGGGGGTGCACGGTACTTAATATACATCATAAAACCCTGTGTACTGTGTAGCCTTGTTATATATGGTCCAGTGTATGGTGGGTAAAACCCAGACTCGGCTCTGTGTGATCGTCTGGACTCCAGCTTGTTTTGAAGTTTCGGGGGGTTTTCAGAGTTGACAACACGGCAAGTGACGACAAACCTCCATTCCAAAGCCGAGTCTCTTTCACAAACACCCCGACGTCAAACGCAACACCTGATAGCGAGGGATTGATTTTCAACGCATACTTCCTCCAGGTGTACCAGCCGCCTCTTTCTTTTTTTTTTTCTCTTAAAGGTGGGGGCACCTTCTGGGAGGGTGGGGAGGGGGTGGGGTGTCAGGGAGAGGGCTCCTACCTCCAGGATATGAGGTGGACGAGGATAATGGATAGTAAGCTCCTCTGTGAGAGGCTGGTAAAGACGGGCCAACATCTCGACACCTCGACAGCACACCAAATAATCCTCACAGCATGCTGCAAGGGCAAGCCGGCGTTTGTGTGTTTGTGTGTGTCGTCTCTAAATGTCTGTCTCGTGCCAAAATCAAAACCTCTCCGGCCAAACAATCTTGTCTCCTGCAATTTCTGACACGGCCAAATGGACAAAAACAAGATCTTACAAATACGCAGCAGTGTTTACTAACATGTCACACAGACGGCAGCAACGGCTCGGCGGTGAGATCCGTGTTTTCACAGCCTGCCAAGCCACGACATGCTAGCTGCTCTGCAGGCTTGTCAGAAGGCCAGGCTGACATTTCTACAATGTCTGTAATCTGAGCAGCCGAGCTAAAATATACAACAGATAATCACAGCGCAGGAGGAATGATACGGTGTGTGTCTTGCGTGCAAGTATTAGTGCGTCACAATGTTCTCTGTGCTGTGTGCACCCTCAACGGCTGGGGTCAAACATTTTCCCTTACCAAGAGTAAGGGACAGAGAGACAGAGAGACAGAGAGAGAGAGTAAGGGACAGACAGAGAGAGGAGAGAGACAGACAGAGAGAGGAGAGAGACAGAGCAAGACAGAGAGAGCGACAGAAAGAGTAAGGGAAAGAGAGAATGGAGACAGACAGACAGACAGAGAGACATAGAGAGAGAGTAAGGGACAGACGGACAGAGAGAGAGACACAGAGAGAGAGAGACACACACACACACACACACACACACAGAGTAAGGGACAGACATAGAGAGAGAGTAAGGGACAGACAGACAGAGAGAGAGACACAGAGAGACACACACACACACAGAGTAAGGGACAGACATAGAGAGAGACAGACAGAGAGAGAGTAAGGGACAGACAGACAGAGAGACAGAGAGAGAGACAGAGAGAGAGAGAGAGTAAGGGACAGACAGACAGACAGAGAGTGAGAGAGGAAGAGAAAGTAAAGGACAGAGACAGAGAGAGAGACAGAGAGAGAGAGAGAGAGAGAGAGAGAGAGAGAGAGAGAGAGAGAGAGAGAGAGAGAGAGAGAGAGAGAGAGAGAGAGAGAGAGAGAGAGAGAGAGAGAGAGAGAGAGAGAGAGAAAGAGAGTAAGGGACAGACAGACAGACAGACAGACAGACAGACAGACAGACAGACAGAGAGAGAGAGAGAGAGAGAGAGAGAGAGAGAGAGAGAGAGAGAGAGAGAGAGAGAGAGAGAGACAGAAAGAGGCTGTACAAAGGGCTTTAATTGCATTGTCTCATAAAAATGTGCCCTGTTATGTGCTAAACACGGTGCATATAGAAGTTAAAATGACTCTACATGTATTGTTATATAAAAGATGAGCCAAGACCTTCACAGAGTTCTCACTCTTTTTAGGACATTTCCAGGACTTTCCAAGGACATTTTCCAGGACGTTTGCTTGGATATACATGACATTCACTGTTGACAGAAGGTCTCGTAATTCAGTATAGATCACTTAGCTGCTCACTGATCATAACGCCAAACTTCATATGGCACATCTCAGCAGATAACCATTTGCGACCCCCCCCCTTTTTCCCCCCAATTGTACTTGGCCAATTACCCCACTCTTCCGAGCCGTCCCGGTCACTGCTCCACCCCCTCTGCCGTACCACATGCCTCCTCCGATACATGTGGAGTCGCCAGCCACTTCTTTTCACCTGACAGTGAGGAGTTTCACCAGGAGGACGTAGTGCGTGGGAGGATCACACTATTCACCCCGGTTCCCCCTCCCCCCGTGCTGGTGCAGCGACCAGGACACATACCCACATCCGGCTTCCCACTCGCAGAAACGGCCAGTTGTGTCTGTAGGGACGCCCGACCAAGCCGGAGGTAACACGGGGATCTGAACCGCCGATCCCTGTGTTGGTAGGCCGCCACGCCACCCGGACGCCCAACCAAGTGTGATCTTGGCTAAAAATTACACTAAATATATGCCACCTCAGCTGGTAATAATACATTTTAGAAACATAACTTTAAATAATAATTTTCCATGTCCTCAACAATATCCGCAGGGCAATTTATTAATCACACCATCTTGTTGGTGTTCTTCATGACTGGTAAACCAGTTTATAAGTTTCCAGTACACACAGAAACCCTGTGTCAGCACCCCAAAATAATTTATTTGCAAAAGGCTTAGGTTTTTATTGTCACAACGACACATTTTGTGGTGACACAAAGGAGTTTCTGAGCTATAGTTTAACGATCTAAGCACATGGTCTAAAGCGCATGGTGCAAGTGCATTTCGGGCGCGTCCCAATCCACTTTTGCTAGTTTAGCAGCGGATAATTTGAGTGCAAACTAAGGCGCATGGTTCAGCGGGGTTGTACTGAGTCGCTTCATTAATCGTAGGTGTGTTTTGGGCATAACATGAAATAGACAGGGTGGCGCAGTGGTTAGCACGGTCGCCTCACAGCAAGAAGGTCATGGGTTTGAGCCCCGGAGTAGTACAACCTTTGGGATCGTCCCGGGTCAGGGTATCTTTCGTTGGTAATGTTTGTTTGCGTGTTAAACAGCTTTTGTAGCCCACACTACAACCACGGCTTTTAATTGGGTCAACTCAAAAGTTGGACGTTCCTGTAAAAAAGGGGCTTGTTTTGTCCGCGACGTCCAGATGCTTCCTGCACACAGTGCAAAACATTTTTGCCGTAGTCTCCTCATCGCTATCGTCCTTGCCCTTGGTGGATAGCCATTTGAAAGTGTTTGACCAGTGCGTTTGATAGCTTTTGTTCTTGTCAGAGGAACTGCTGGTGCTTGCACGGGGACCGTCGTCGGCTGCGTCAGGTGTCGATACATTAAATCCATATCTCAAAAGCAAATACATGCCTCCTTCAGCTTCGCCGCGACGCCGTGATGCAACTAACGTAAATTAGTTGGCTAAATAGACTAAAACAACGTTAACGATATGTTTTAATATTACTTCCATCTAAAATATGTCGATAGCTATCCAGACTATCTAGCGTTAGCTAACGTTGCTGCTTTGCTAGCTAGTTAATTTTAGCTAACAGGTAACCAATGTGGTTGTTAGCTAACATTAGCTAGCTAGCTAACGTTGCTGCGCTAGTTAATTTAGCTAACAGCTAGCTAACCAATGTGGTTATGTTCACTAGCTATTCTAATAAATCAACTACCTCAGCTACCAGTACATTAGTAAACTCTACTAATTAGCCAGCTAACGCAATTTAGCACTTACAAATTGCCATAACTTGTGGAAGTTCTCCGTAGGGTCGCTGTGGTAGATTCCACTGTACGGGGTAATAATTCATGAGACCTCAGCTCGCAGACGTCCAGCAGCACAGACACGAGTGTGTGTGCACCAGTGATAAGCAGCAGTAGCGATCCCGCCAGAAATTCAAGAACCAATTGGAATGTCTAATATTGCGTTTTCAAAAATAAACCGCAAATGAAGATTTTATTTTGGTATTTACAGCCAATGGTGAGCCGACATGATTTTTTAGTCAACAGAGGAGGAAAAAAAAGTTGTAGACAGTTTAATGTTAGTCACTTGTCCACCGGGCTTTTAAGTATTAACAAGTGGTAGCCCGGGCACTTAATCTGCTTGTCCCGGGTGCCCGGGCTACCAATTTCTCCACCCCTGGTGTGTGTGTGTCTCAGCCCTGTGTTGGCCTAGCGGCCTGTCCAGGGTGTCTCCCCGCCTGCCGCCCAATGACTGCTGAGATAGGGTCCAGCATCACCGTGACCCTGAGAGCAGGATCAGCGGTTCGGACAATGGATGGATGAAATGAACCAATCAGAGTCATCTCTCATCCCCTGTAAAAGCCAGGTGTGCTTGCACCTTGGTGTGTCGCTATCATAATGGCGGATTTACCAAGTAGTAGGAAAGAACGCGTTGTGCACCTGCCTATGTAGGTGCATATTACTATGTTATTAATGCACCCTTAAAATAACACTAAAATACTGCGGCATTGACTTAAGACCAGGTTTTTTGTTGATCAATCGCTTTCTGCTGCCTCAACATAGCAGTGCACCAACAATACACCTGACCACACCTCAGTTTAAGACCACCACGCCCATGGGCACTCAGATGGGCGAAAGTACATTTGTTACTTAAACAACATGGGCGCTGGACGGGAGAATGACAACCGCGTCGGTCTGAAACTAGCAAAGACGCTTGCATTGCGCTTGGCGCCACTTTGCACCAGGTGTAAGATAGAGCCCTCTGCCTGTTCGATGGCGGTACTTTGAGGCAAAGTGGAGACATCGATGAAAGATAAATTTTATTTGCACTTAAGCTGCTTTCAAACATCAATTCTGTAATATTGTCAGAATGATTTTTTTCTGGCGCCAGCGGTGGGTTTCCCTGTTCCCACATACAGCTTCGATCAGTCAGATTGACAGGTAGCATTTATTCACACAAAATGATGGTGTTTTCTGTCTCGTTCCCTGCTTGTGTAGGATGTCTTTATATCATAAACTACATCTCTAATGAGATTTTTGCATTTATTTACTTATTATTTATTTATTCTTGATTATCTGTACCATTATAATGTACAGTTACATGTTATTATCATTGACAAACAACTGTTCCACACAGCTGACTCTTGATTTCATCCTGCACGAACTGAAAGAAGCTCTCCTAAATTGAGGTCGTCCATTTTCCAGATATTTTAAATATACTGCTACTTTTACTGGTTTAAAAATAAATCTCACACTTCATCTGCCGTGAACCAACTGCAGATCCATTCCTTGTAACTGATTCGCTTGCTCCTGTTAAAGAGTCTTAATGCAGCAATCTGGCGACTTTTCTTCACACTTGTTGTTTGGTAATGTTCCCTAAATTATGCTCGGTCGCGCGTCAGAAAACTGCCGATCCACATTTTACGGATTATTGACTCTGGCTCGCGTTCACACAAGTCCGACACGTAAAACTGATTAAAGATCTATGGGTTCGTCAGCATGTCTGAATCTTGAGAGGTTCTGGATAAGGGCTCCACTCCACACCTTTGGATTTGAATGTAAAAAAAATACCTACCTCAGCTCCAGAGTACTTGTTGGTTCGAGCCACCAGGTTGTCCAGACACACGTCCTCATCCACTGGCATGTTGCGGAGCTGAAGGGAAAAGATCGCCCTTCGTGTTGGAGCGTCAGGGAGCGGAACGTAGATGATTCGATCGAGGCGACCAGGACGCATGAGAGCCTGTGGAACATGGAAGGAAGAATGCAGGAAGAATGGATTTACACACATGAAATGAATTTATCCATTACCTTTAGCCAGGCTGCCTGACAGTGGTTGTATTCACTGTTATTTGGTAAATCACTTCATGATGAATCTTCATTTTAAAGATCTATAAAAATAAATGTCCTTTGTTTGGACAAGTATTTAATGAATACAATCATTAGTTAGGGAACAAAACATGCAAACTAGAGTACACTTAGATCTCTGCCGGGCGTATGGCTCTCCCAAGATTCAAGATTCAATCATTTATTGCCATATCAACTTTACAGCTGATTTGGCATTTGTTACAGTGTGCTCAAGGATAACAACAGTAAACATATAACTACACAACACATACAAGGAGTGTTCACAAAAACACTGTTACAATTATAATTCAGCTAATACAACCATATTTCCCACGCCCTTAAAGTGACAAATTAAAGTGCATGTGCTTAAGGAGACTATACTTGTACAATCAGAGAAGCATTTAGGATGCGGACTGCTGTGCACACAACTCTGTCCAACAGTTTTTTTCTCATGGGCTGCAGAACTGCCATACCATACAGTTATTTAGAAAGTCAGCACACTATTACAGCTCTGTAGAACTGTAACATTGCAACCCTTGATACTCCAAATTTCCTAAGATGCCTTAGAAAGAATAGTCGTTGGTGAGCTTTCTTCTGGATGGTGGTGAAGTTGTCCTCCCATTTCAGGGAGGAGGAGATTGTAGTCCCAAGGAATTTGAAATAATCCACTCCCTCTACCACTTGGTTAATAGCCAGAAGTAGTAGCTCTCCTTGATTTTTATGGAAGTCAACCACAAGTACTTTAGTTTTGTGAATGTTCAGTTCCAGATTGTTATTGCTACATCAGTTGACAAGAGAGGAGACCTCCTTTCTATAAGTTGCCTCATCATTACAGGAAATCAGCCCCACCAGCGTTGTATCATCAGCAAACTTGGGCATTTTTACAGTGTCAGAGTTTGATTTATAGTCATTGGTACATAATGAGTAGAGCAGAGGGGAGAGGACACACCTCCGAGGGGCACCTGTGCTAATGGTCAATGAGTCTGAAAATCTATTGTTGACTTTGACAACCTGTGTCCTGCCCAGTAAGAAGTCCAAGACCCAGATGTCTTGATGCATGCTCAATAATCCAGGTAAGGAAATCCCAGAAAGTTGAATCAGTTCATCTGGACACAACGTTTAGTGGGAGAAACGGCATCAACAGCAGACAGAGAGATGGACGCCAGACACACGCCGGTGAGGTCGAGTAATGGGTGAAGAATCTGTCTGACAGACAACTCACCCAAGCGGAGAAAGACATCCTTGCTAAGGGGCTTAATTTTGCTGTCACACCGAGGCAAGTCCCACGAGTGGAACTGACCACAGCCACGGAATCAGCAATCCGTAACAACATCATGGATCCAGAAGTGGAGCAACTGCCGATGAAACTTTCAGCCTACCTCAGAAATACAAAGCCGCCGCCGACCAACATCAATAGAGACAAGAGGAATGCACTCATGACTCTCAGTAAGGACAATAACATCAGAATCCTTCTGGCTGGCAAAAGCAGATGCACTGTTTCATTAAACTAGACAGACTATCATGAGAAAGTTAGGACGTTACTCAGCAACATAAACACTTAGGAGCCCCTAACATGAGATCCAGGCAGTGGTTATAAGGAAAAAGGTGATAGATTGTCTGAAGCCGTTACAACAAGACAATGCTATTGACAGAATTTTGTACCACAGATTACACCCGGGGGAGGCATCTAGTCTGTATGTTTTACCTAAGATACATAAACAAGATGTGCCATTACCGCCTATTGTTAGTATGACTGAATCAGTGACCTATAACATCTTGAAGTTGTTGTTACTAAACACAGTCACTGTCTTGGATGGAACGCACACAGTTTCTGAGAAATGGAATTAACACATAATAGTACTGGTGTACTCGTCTAAATCATGGCGTGACTCCTTAAAGACAGACCAGTCTGTCATAGCTAAACAGTCATTGAGCCTCTCCATATCCAGGGGAGACCGTTGTTTCACCACCCCTAGTATACCTCCCCTTCTCCGGTGCTCAAACTTGGCAACAAACCAAACTTTTTTGCCTAGTGGGAGAAGGGACACACACACACACACACACACACACAGAAAAACCAGTGCTTTTCCTGACATTATAACACTTCTGCGCTGTGCCAAAATTGATTGATCAGGAAATATGGGGAAAAAACGTTTTAACATAGAGTGCTCAAGCTAAGAAATCTACCAAATAAAAAAGTTTTGCCTGTCAGTCTGTAGATACCCAGCCTCCTAGGCGGACCCTCACACGAATCCGAGCACGTCTGACATAAAATGGCAGATCAGGCTATCATTATTTCAAAGACCTTATTAAAAATCTTCAAATGTGTTTAACCGTCACGGTTTTCATGATATAAAATGAATGAAGGCGATTGGCTGGTCTTGAAATTTCATTTATTTATTTACACACACACCCCTTTTCCCCCCAATTATACGTGGCTAATTACCTTCCGAGCCATCCCAGTTGCTGCTCCACCCCCTCTGCCGATCCGGGGAGGGCTGCAGACTACCACATGCCTCCTCCGATACATGTGGAGTCGTCAGCCGCTTCTTTTCACCTGACAGTGAGGAGTTTCACCAGGGGGACGTAGCGCGTGAGAGGATCAAGCTATTCCCCCCAGTTCACCTTCCCCCCTGAACAGGCACTCTGACCGACCAGAGGAGGCGCTAGAGCAGTGACCAGGACACACACCCACATCCGGCTTCCCATCCACAGACACAGCCAATTGTGTATGTAGAGATGCCCGACCAAGCCGGAGGTAACACAGGGATTCGAACAGGTGATCCCCGTGTTGGTAGGCAACAGAATAGACCGCCACACCACCCGGACGCCTATGAAATTGTATTTTTATAGTGGAGTTTTAACATTGGCGACTAAGGCACATGGCGGTGAGGGGAATAAGGTGAACTATTTTTGGTTTATCCAGTGTTCCTCCAGTTCTCCCGTGCTGAGATCAGCAGTGATTGGTTTGCTGGCTTGCAAAATACGATCACTTCTCGCTTACTTTCAAGAATCCCACCCAAATACATAACGTTTTGACTCAACCGTAGATATGAGTCACGCATGTGCGAGGCAACGGTAAGAAAACAGATCAGCCATGGGAGATGTTTTATTGTTGCTACTGAGATGATTTCTAGCCGTGACTGTGATTAATTCTACTTCTGAAGTTCTATTTTAATAGCGGAATTTTAACATTGGAGACTATGGCACTTCCACGTGGCAGTGAGTGGCGCATGGTTGAAGTAGCTCGAGCAGCGACAGAAATCAGCGTTGGTTGAGCGAGCTACAGTGAATGCAGAGAGGGAGTGGCGATAGCGAGAACAAGCGTTTTTCTAAGGTTTTTAATCACCACAACCACCATAAATAAAATAGAGAAAGACGTTATTCAAGAAATGATTAAAACATCACATATAAAACCAGAATTTGCATTAAATTAATTCAAATATTTGTGCAAAGACCCAGAGCCGGTCCAAGGCAGAAGCGAACCAAGCGGTCGCTTAGGGCCCCCTGTGCCCTCAGGGGGCCCCCAAGGGCGCTTGAAATGTCAAACACGGCAGGTTGATAAATATAATATTTTTGTGTGTGTGATATATCATATCAGTAGTAATCACCAAAAAAACAAAAACTAAATATTTTGACTGACAAATTAATACGACTGGTTTAATCATTTCCGCTGCCTTTGTCAGAGCTGGGGTCAGGTTCATGCACATTATTGTTATATCGTTAGATGTTAGATGTTCCCTCTGTTCACTGTATGTCGTTATTTAGGTTTCTATTTAATTTATTTAACATTGTCTGTTTTTGCATTTGCATTTTATGTCAGAAAACGTTTTATTTCTTTGTTACTGTTCTGCACTTTTGCACAGTTCAAAAGCAATTAAAATAGTTAACTTGTTCAGTAAATGCATTGTCTGCTGATTTACTTGAAGACTTCCCAGCACAGTAGTAAGTCATGACAATGATATGGTAACGATCAAGCATGGACATCATATTGTCAGTGGTGGGAGGTGGGTTTAAGGTGGGGGGTGAGGCGGGCAAATCAAATTCTGCTTAGGGCCCAATAAAGCCTTGGCCGGTTCTGCAGACCCTCCGATCTCCCACCTTTACTCACTTTAACACTCTTATTTTTAAGGAAAAAGCCCATCTAACTCCTTCCTTAACTCTTGTGTTGTCCACACATTCTGTATACTGCCCTTGTCTTAAGGGTCATTTATGACTCGCCTTCATTAAAGCTCCAAATTAAAGCACTCTTCATTTAATTTGAAACCCCAAATCTATTTTGCACGAAGAAACAACCTGTCACTCATCACAAACTTTGTGACTATCTGGGTTTTCCCTCTTCACAGTGCAGAAAGACTCAGTGGACACCACTTGTTTTTATAGGGTCAAACATGACCCCAACATGTCTTAGGGTCAAACATGACCCAAACATGTCTTAGGGTCAAACATGACCCTGTGGCAAACTTAGTACCCTAGTGGTGTACAGCTTTCATGGAACTATGAACCAAAAACAGTGTTTCACTTTTTCTAATGTTGGGGTCACTCTAGGAAAAGTCATCGCATTTCAGGTTGAAAAAAGATAATTTAGAGTCTTTTCTCTGCTGTTCAACACTGTTATGGGCCTTTCTGACCCGTAGGGCAGCAGAAGGGTTAACTCTCTTTTTATCTGCTTCTGCACTTCTTTCCCTTACGTGACCTTCCTAAGGTCACAGGAGTATTGTTACAGTGCTGTGGCTTTGACTCCTGACCTCTGTACTACTGGTTGCTTGTTACGTTGATGAACCAGGCACTGACGCCTACTCCACCTCCACCCCCCCAAATTTGACGTTGTTCTGAATGGTCAGGGGAGAGGGAGGAGGATGTGGGGGTGGGGGGGGTTGGTTAAATGAAATTAAACTTGTTCAACTTCGCAACAGCCGGTGTGGAGACAATGTTGACGTTATCTGATAAACGCTCCCACTTCCAACAGATCACATCTCCGTGACCCCAAAACAGTCCCTTGAGTACCCAAAGCTGCGGCTGTCTCGCTTGTCAGACGTCATTAAGAAGCAGGCGCTCAAACACAGACACGCAGACGGACAGACAAATATGCCTTGTCTTCATAAGCTGCGTTCAGGCCAGGCTGGGGCAAGTCGTGGTATGGTGTGCTTTTGCTTTGTGTCGACCATTGATTAGCCAGCTAGCCCAGGAGATAAGCACATCTCATGCGCCTCACATTCACACAGTCTTCTCTGGGCTAGAAGAAGAGAGAAGGTGAAAACAATGGCACACAGCTGGTAGCGCCATTATTATTCTTTAGCCTTGTGTTGAAACTTAAGGGATCCTGCCGTCACTGACGTCCAACTTGACATCAGACCATCTCACCATCTGAATCGATGAAGACCAAGGCTTTGTATTGGGATCTTTACCGTTTCCGACTGTTCTTAAATTGTTTTGTTTTTCTTCTTTAAACTTATATGTTTGCGGTTTATCTATTGGCTGCTTTTGTTTTGGTGTTGTAGTGAAACACTTTGAAACCTCGGTTCCAAACGACGCCACGTAAATAAAGCGCCGACTCTGAAAGAAATGACCCTCAACACTGCAAACTCTCACAAGGACTGCAGGGCAAAACATTCTCCGGGAATATTTAGGAAACATCAAAAGCAGGAGCAACTGCTGCCGCATCCCTTCTGACTGGCAAGCAAGCCAAAAATGGGGTCCCCATATTTCTTGTTTTTATTTATCTATATTTACTTATTTAACTTCCCGCCTGATGTTTTGAGTCCCCGACCACATCCTCGAATGTGGAACGTGAGATGGCTGGAAACCAGAGACAAACACAGGTAGCTGTCCAGAGGTAACCACAACACAGCCGCCGATTCCAGAGATGAAAATGTTCCTCTGGCGAAGGGAAGGGGTTGGTTGTATGGAATCAGGTGACCCTCCTTCAGGTGGTGGACAGAGGGGTAGTTGCCGAGGCAGATAGGATAGTGTAAAGTAAGTAAATGTGTACTGTAACAGAGGCCTGGAATAATGGAATGCAATCAGTGTGTTTTTTTTTGTTTTTGCCCCCCTTTTCTCCCCAGTTGTACTTGGTCAATTACCCCACTCTTCCGAACTGTCCCAGTCACTGCTCCCTCCACCCCCCCTGCCAATCTGGGGAGGGCTGCAGACTACCACTTCTCCCCCGATACATGTGGAGTCGCCAGCCGCTTCTTTTCACCTGACAGTGAGGAGTTTCACCAGGGGGGACGTAGCGCGTGGGAGGATCAAGCCAGTTCCCCCTCTCCCCCAAACAGGCGCCCCAACTGACCAGAAGAGGTGCTAGTGCACTGACCAGGACACGTACCCACATCCGGCTTCCCACCCACAGACACGGCCAATTGTGTCTGTAGGGATGCCCGACCAAGCCAGAGGTAATACAGGGATTCGAATCGGCGATCCCTGTGTTGGTAGGCAACGGAATAGTGTGTTTACTATGCTACATGGACACCAGCGATCAGATCAGTGTGTTTACATGTAAATAAAATTTTT
The DNA here is from genome assembly GCF_029633865.1 of Lampris incognitus. Taxonomy (NCBI): domain Eukaryota; kingdom Metazoa; phylum Chordata; class Actinopteri; order Lampriformes; family Lampridae; genus Lampris; species Lampris incognitus. Next base: position 8,010,574 of record NC_079211.1, on the reverse strand, counting down.
TATCAGATTAAGGCAGTAATTGCCATATGAACACCTTAATCAAGCTATCTTATATGAAGGTCTACATCAACGCCAGTATTGTGACATTAACAGAGCTAGATTCTTCATCACCCATTCCATTTACTGTGATTTGTAAACACTGTAATCGCAGTTCCTTCAGAGAACTGGTCGTGGGCACGCACTGAAAAGTTACCGCCATCTGACCGGGAAACGATGGACAAAGGACAACATGGCGAGCGGCAGTAAACTGCCGCATTTCCGGAGCAAGAATGGAACAATGTTCATGCTCAATAATCCATCCATCCATTATCCAAACCTCTTATCCTGCTCTCAGGGTCGCTGGGATGCTGAAGCCTATCCCGGCAGCCATTGGGCGGCAGGCGGGGAGACACCCTGGACAGACCGCCAGGCCATCACAGGGCCCACACACACACACACACACATTCACACCTAGGGACTATTTAGTACGGCCGATTCACCTGACCTGCATGTCTTTGGACTGTGGGAGGAAACCGGAGCACCTGCGCTAACCACTGCGCCACCGTGCCGCCCTCTTAAAACATTGTCCCACATATAAGATTACTGAATGATATCATGGTCCTTACAGAGGAGACAGAGACCAAGTCTTGTGCTCACATCAGTTCTTGAACGCTCAGATTGATCTGAAGGTTGATATAAGGATGAAGGTTTCAGATGCTACGTCAATGAGGAAGGAGAAAAACACAGTTTATACTGACGTTCCCATGGTGGGAAGATGGCGGTGCGAACTCACATTTGCGGCGGCCTATGCGGCGTCTTCGTCCATGTCTGTCTCTAGGTTTGTGTCTTCATGTGATGCTTTTTGTTTTGTTCGTCGATTTTTTTCTTCGTTTAATGGCTCGGAGAGCCGGTGCTGGGTCGGCTGAGAGAGCTTACAGCCCTTTCCGGAGCAGTACGGCCCTGCCTGGCCAGAGCTGTACCCGAGAAGAAACACCGAGGCGGTCTGGCGGCGGCCTCGCCTAGCAGTAACTGTGCAGTGTTTTTGTCTGCGTCTGCGTCGTCGTGTGGAGTGCGGGGAGGTGTGTCGAAGGTGCCCGAGCTCGCAATAGATGGGTTAGGGGAGCCTGGTCTGCTGCGTCCTGTGGGCCCAGGGACCACGGCCCCTGCCTGGAGCTGTACCCGGGGAGGAAACACTGAGAGCGGTCTGGCAGGACGTGGAAGCGGGGCAGGCTAAGCTAACGGCTCGCCCATTCAGACCGGCAGTTCTGACAGTCATCCTGGCTGGCAGTCGTTCTCTGGACAGAGGACATCTTTGGGATTGCGTCGCACTGTGCGGAGTGTGTTGTTCACCGTTTGTGTGTTTGTTGCGTTGTTCTCTCTGTTTTTGGTGGTGAAGTTTTTGGGAAATTTGGATGTGTGTTTTTTGTGTTGAAATTTGGTTTCTTTGTGTATGCAAGTACACGTAAGAAATGACAATAAACTGTTCCTGATGTCTTAACAAAGCATACCGCCCCCCTCCCACTTAGGGATCCTGTCAAAAGACTACAGAGGAAATGTGGGTCCGCGGTGGCGTAGCGGTCTAAGCATCGGCTTGGTGTCGATGCAGTTGCCCACTGGGGACCGGGGTTCGCGCCCCGGTCTCGTCAGATCCGACTATGGCCGGACTCGGTGAAGCAGCAATCATTGGCAACGCTGTCTTCGGGAGGGGGGCGGAGTCGGCTTGTGTTCGTCATGTGAATGCGTCTCTGTGTGTGTCGGAAAAACAGTGGTTCGGCTTGGATTCGCCTTGTCACGAAAGTGGGGAGGCGCTTTCCTTCGAGACTGCCGGCCGGAGAGATGCAGTTGGCGAACGCACGCAATACGAGGGTGGGTGTTTGAATTAAAATAGGGATCAATTGGCCACTAAATTGGGAGAAAAAAGGAAAAATCAGAAAGAAAAAAGACTACGGAGGAAATTAACATCCTCACGTTTTTCGGCGGGTGAAATAACAGAAACGGAAATTTTTTTTACAAAAAGCCTCGAACACAACGGTCACACGGAACACAACTTCCATTCTATAACTCGGCTATTCACCTTCGTCGGACTACTGGCTGCAGGTAAACAACCGTTTTTATTCAGCCTGACAACAAGAGTCTGGAAGGAGGAAGAGGCACCGAAAGGTTGTCCCTTTGTCGGCAGGTTCCCATCATTAGGAGGAGGAAGGGGGGGGGGGTATGTTGTTTGTTACCATGAGCTGAGCCAGGTGTGTGTGTTTGTGTGTGTGTTTGTGTGTGTGTGTGTGTGTGTGTTTCAGTCTGTTGTGGATGTGCCAGGGACACTTCCTGAGTTGCTCTCTATGGAAGTATCAAGCGGCCGCATGCCAACGCAAACCTGCTGACCCCCGGCGAAAACACACACGGAAAAAACACACATACGCACACACATCTTCACAATCACACACACACACACACATATACACAACCGCTCCTTCCCACTGTTTTAACTGCGGCTCTACTTTAGTGGCACTGAGTTGCACCCTCCCACCCCCATGTGGTGTGTAAAAACTAGTTAGCGGTACTTTATCAGATGTTACTTCTTTGTGTGCGTGGCTTCCAGGCCTGCTGGCTCCAAGGTGCTGCTGAAACCTTTGAGATTGTTAAACTTATCTGACTGCCCCCCCCCCCCGCCCCCCAGGGGCTCATTCATCACTTTACAAGATACACTTCCTGTCCTCAACGATATGGGGTAGGGGGGGAGTAGTGAGGGAGGTGTGTGTGGTAGTAGTGGTAGTGGGGGCTGTTGCTTGGCATGTGACGACGGGGTTTTTTTTTCTCCAAGGCATCTTTCCACCTGAACTCTGGACTCCATGGGTAGGAGACAGAGAGGGGAGGAGGAAAGGTTGAGGGTGGAAAAAGGGGAGGTTTGAGAAGAAGAAGAAGAAAAAGATGGTTTGCACTCAACAAGCAGATTTTCCGATCAATTAATGACGAGTAAAAAGCAAAAGATTGCGTGACGTGAACTGAAAACGAAATCTTTAAAAAAATTGAAAAATTCTTCCAAAGAAGAATTTTTTTTTAGAAATCCCCCCCCCCCCATTTTCTCCCCATTGCACTCGGCCAATTACCCCACTCTTCTGAGCCGTCCTGGTCGCTGCTCCACCCGCCTCTGCTGACCCGGGGAGGGCTGCAGACTACCACACGCCTCCTCCCATACATGCGGCGTCACCAGCCGCTTCTTTTCACCTGACAGTGAGGAGTTTCACCGGGAGGAGGTAGCAGGTGGGAGGATCACGCTATTCCCCCCAGTTCTCCCTCCCCCTGAACAGGCTCCCCATCCGACCACAGGAGGCGCTAGTGCAGCGACCAGGACGCATACCTACACCCGGTTTCCCACCCGCAGACACGGCCAATTGTGTCTGTAGGGACGCCCGACCAAGCCGGAGGTAACACGGGGATTCGAACCGGCGAGCCCCGTGTTGGTAGGCAACGGAATAGACCGCTGCGCTACCTGGACGCCCCACATTTTTTTAAACCAGTTTTGACTTTGACACACCATAAAAAGTGAGGCTGAGCGAAGTGATTCTTTTTACAGACTCAATCTGGCTGAGAAGGAGCCCCCCCCCACCCCCCCCCCAAAAAAAAAAAAAACACAACCAAGACAAAAAAATACACTCTTCCTCCAGCTAGAAAATATCCTCCTTTATTCTGGGCCTTTAAAACCGAATGTCCCGCTAACAGGAGGTTGCATCAAACCTCGCTGCACCACCGAAATGACAGGCGTCATTACACAGCAGCCATTAGTAATTAGCAATGCCCCCGGGTGAGAAATACCAACAAGCTACAACTCAATGTCGGACCTTTAATATGTGAGAGAGAGAGAGAGAGAGAGAGAGAGAGAGAGAGAGAGGAGAGAGAGAGCGAGAGAGAGAGAGCGAGTGAGAGCGAGAGAGAGAGCGAGAGAGAGAGAGAGAGAGCGAGAGAGAGAGAGCGAGAGAGAGAGAGAGAGAGAGAGAGAGAGAGAGAGAGAGAGAGCAAGAGAGAGAGAGAGAGAGAGAGAGAGGAGCGAGAGAGAGAGC
>NC_079211.1:7900384-8006340 GCF_029633865.1 Lampris incognitus | reverse complement strand
GAGGCCACCGTGTCCAAGAACCAAATGACTGTGGAGCTGTTAACCCCCTACTGTCCCCCCGTCTCAGCCGGCAGCTTCCTCTAAAAACACCAGACACGAGATTCCAAACGAGATATGAACATGGCTCTCAGAAGACTGTTTGTACAGTTGTGTACTGTGAAACTGAACTGTAAAACCTTCTTTTTCTTTTAAATGGATATGACATTTCCAGTAGAAACCCCACAAGTATCAACGTAACACAAGTGTCCTGTGGAAAACCTGATTCTCCAAACAGAAGTACCGTTTTTGAGGGATGGATTTTTCCTCTGATGATCCTCTTATGTTTTCACTCGTGGCGAAGCGCTGGCCTGTGAATGGTCCTAAATTAAGCAATAGTCTCCCATAGCTTTATGATTGTACTTGTACCAAGGGCACTTTTATCTATTAACGCCAAGTCCGAATGTTCCATCCAAACATCTTGCACTTTAGAAAATAAATACAACTTCAAGTTTCGCCCATTAAGTCCGCATACCAACTCTGAAGAAGTTGTCCATCATATTTGTTTTGATTTACTGCATTTTTTCCACATTCGTCAATAAGCTCTCAGAATTATTTAGAGTTGTAGGACAAAGATGGCTAAAAAAGGAAAAGGAAAAAACATGTTTGAAAATCTGGAGTGTACAAATGTCTTTAATCTGCTGTTTATCAATTACAGGTTTGGTCTCTTTTACTTTAATCAGTTTTATTTCAATCCCTGTCATTGTATTCAATCATTTCATCATCTTCACTTTTACTATTAAGGCTTAATTATTTTATCATTTTAATTTTATTTATTTATACCTTCTTCTTTTCTCTACTTCCCCTCGGTCAAATTATTCAAAAATACATTTACTTCTGCTGTTATGCTGATGACACTCAGCTTTATCTCCCACTGAACCCAAACAACCAATCCAGTCGAGTCAGTCTCCTGAACTGCCTCGAGGACATAAAGTGCTGGATGGCACAAAACTTCCTAAAGCTGAATGAAGGCAAATCTGAAGTTGTCCTATTTGCACCTCCTGACTCCGTTGAAGTGTTTACCAACAGTCTTGACAACTCGTCCACCCTTGTCAAACATCATGTCAACAACCTTGGTGTGACATTTGAGTCCACCTTCAAGTTTGACAAGCAAGTTAATGGAGTCATGAAAGCTAGCTCTTTTCCAGCCTTGTACTATTGCCAAAATCAAGCAGTTTCTCTCTTTTAAAGATCTCAATAAAGTTATCCACACTTTTATACCCTCCCGCTTGGACTCCTGCAACTCCATGTATATTGGGATTAGTCAGTCATCCCTGTCCTGCCTGCAGCTGGTCCAGAACGCCACAGCCAGGCTCCTGACAGGTAACCGGAAGGGGAACCCTATTACCCCTATCCTGGCCTCTCTCGACTGACTGCCTGTGCGGTTCAGAATTGATTCTAAGGTTCTCCTGTTTGTTTATAAAGCCCTAAATGGGCTGGCCCCCTCCTATAGCACAGACCCTCTATTCCACCTCCGGGTCCTTCAGGTCGGCTGATTTGGGATTCCTGGCTGTCCCGCGATCTAAACTTAAGCTCAGGGGTGACAGCGTCTTTGTGGTTGCAGCCCCTAGACTGTGGAACAGCATCCCCCTCCCTATCCGATCTGCCCCCTCCATTGACTCTTTTAAGTCCCGGCTCAAAACTTACTTTTATTCATTAGCGTTTGAATCCTCCTGATGTGGCTGATTTCTGGCTTGAGCCTATGTCCATGTGTTGTTTACTCGTGCCTACGAGCTATGTGCCTTGTTGTCTGTCAGTGTTTCTTGTATTTGTGTTTCAGCTACCTACTTTGGTCTCTACAGCACTTTGGTCAACGTGGCTTGTTTTTAAATGTGCTCTATAAATAAATTTGATTTGACTTCTCTTCTTTTATTTCTGCACTTCCACTTAACGTGAAGTGCACCGCATTGTATTTCAATAAACAAAATGTGCGCTATGAAGAGAGTTTGACTCACTAATTGACTGAGCAATTTATAGTTTTCCCATTTATGCCACTGTTAGTCATAATGGTTTGGCTCAGCGCCAAGGCTCGTAGACAATTTATCCCAGGTTGGTAGGTTGCTTTTACAAAAAGCACTTTACCATGGATAAATACATTTTTAGTACAGGTGAGCTCAGTGGGGATGGAAGACAGTGTTGGTGTTTTGCAGATCCCAGCAAGAAACAGAGCGGCTCAAACCATCGCTGTGGTATTGTTAGTGTGACGCTATTCCAATTGAAGTATACAAAACCACATGTAATAACACATCTGCCATTTTGGTGTTTGCTTTTATTCAAAACGCCTTTCTATGTCACGAGTATAAGGAGTATGGGTGGTCCGATGGGGCGAGGCGGGAATCAAAGTCACGGCCCTGGCTGTGTTAGTGTCAATATCTAATAGCTGTGTGTAAAGATCCCATGAAATTATGTTTAGAACACTGCAGACGTCTGAGTGAGGGGAGTCAGACTGATTTGACGGACAGCCAATCATAGCTTGGCACTTTTAGAAGGATGTGGACACCGATACGCTACTGGCTAGTTTCAGTTTGGTGATAGAAGATCACTCATCTCTCGATTTCACTCCCATTCAGCAGAAATTATAACGAGCGCATGCCCGCAAGTGCAGAATGATGTAAATAAAAATGGCTGGATTTGTCAGGAAGAAAAACATTACTTTTAAAAAACAATACAACAAATTGTTTGAGCGAATTTCTTGAACATATTGTAAAATATATGTACGTTAAGTTCAGGTAAGAGGTGAGAAGAATGAAAATACATTTTTCGTTTCATGGGGCCTTTAACGGGATCATGGGGCCTTTAACAGGATATATAGAAAAACAGAGAAGATAAAAAAAAATATATATATACAGAAGAGGGTTTATAGATTTGGCAAAGATTAACAAACAAAATGTCTCACTGTGTGAACGCAGTGTGAAGACCGTTGGCTCTGAGACGCTCGCCCCGCTTCACTCATCACATCATTACAGTCAGTTTCCAAAAAGTCTTGTTGAAAATAAATTATAAAATAACTTAAACGTAGTGATTTTTGTGGGAAGTTTGTGTTTTGTTTTTATTTGTTGTTGTTGTGCTGCTGTTTGGTGGAGGGGCTGTTATAGAATTAGGACTCACACCTTTTTTTCCTTCTATGGAAGTGTGTGTGTGTGTGTGTGTGTGTGTGTGTGTGCGCGCGAGGGGGGTCATAAGCATATGGGGTCCAGGTGAGGGGGTGTGTGCCGAGTGGAGTTGGGGGGGGGGGCGTAAGTTGGTGCGTAAGGGGCAGCAGCTGTTTTCCACTCCTTTGGGGGCAGCACCTCCAGGTTGGAGGGGAGGTTGGAGGAGGGGTATGATGTAGGGGCTGGGGTGGGACCTGGTACTCGGATCACCACAGCTGTCCTTCGGGGCGAAGTGCGTCAAAACAACCCCCCCTCCGGTTTGCCCTGGAAACTGGCGAGCGATGAAAAAAAAATGGCCGCCGTTGACGAAAGAAGTGTTCTTTCCCATTTTAGATGGCGGGGAGGGTGCATGTTTGTATGTGTGTGTGGCGTGTGTGTGTGTGTGTGTGGGTTAAACACACAAATAAATGAGCATAGGTGGATTTGTCAAACCCCCCCCCCCCAAAAGAAAAAGAGAGGGGAAAAAGCGAGGTGAGGGGAAGAGGAGGAAATATGCCGAGGCCATGCTGAAATGTCGACTCATTGGAGCCAGAAATAAAATAGCAGTAAAGTGGCTGCCATAAAATACATGTATGTTTGCTTTACAAAGAGGCGTTTCCTGTGAGCTGTCTGCAGTTAGCAGTTTCATTCTACGGGGCCCGGGCCTCACGTTTCGTGTAAACGCGCCAGGTCTAGTTTCCATAATCCGCCCCGGGGCCTGTAAGCATGTTGCTCTGGCCGAAACAGAGAAAAACGTCAATTCCTCCTCTTCTTCCGCTCTTTTCTGCAAGCTTAGTTATTTATTTATTTAGTTTGACTCTTTCTGCCCCTCTGCTGCCTTCTCCTTCTGTTTTCTCACAGACAGCTGGCTAAATCGGCTTTCAGCATCGCCCATTTCCTTCCCCGTCTCTCTTTACAGTACTAGTATTATTCTGCTGAGTGTGTGTGTCAGAGACAGTGTGTGTGTGTGTGTGTGTGATATTTAAAAGGAACCTATGAATTTCATTTAACAAGCGGAAGTCCGACAACAACAAACAGAGATGTTCTTGGTGTGTGTGTGTGTGAGTATACGGGGGCACAGCTGTGCATACTTCTAGATGAATCATGGCCTCCCTCTCTTTCGCTCCCTCCCAGCTATCCTTCCTCCCTTTCTTTTCTAATGCACATACACACACACCGTAAATAAACCCCATCAGTGCCCCCCGAGTTGCTCTGCATCTCATTCACGCACTTACTGCAACACACACATAGCCGCGCTCTTTCTAAACACGGACTGATCGACAACGTTACACACGGTGCTCAGTTACAGCCACTGTTGTTTCTTACTTTCAAATCGGATATTTCAAGAGTTTCAGGTGTCTGAGGAATCAGAAACACTTTGTAGTTTCATTTCATGCACTTGCACACACGAAATGAAACGAAATATCATTTCCTCCAAGCCCACAGCAGCGCAACACAGAGACAAAAACGCATCCAAAAACTACAAGAATTACAAGCACACACAAAAAAAACAAAAAAACAAAAATCACAGTCCAGGAGAACAAACACCAGCCAGGATGACTGTCGGAACTGCCGGTCTGCATGGGCTAGCAGTTAGCTTAGCCTGCCCCGCTTCCGCGTCCTGTAAGACCGCCCTCGGTATTATCGGAACTGCCGGTCTGCATGGGCTAGCAGTTAGCTTAGCCTGCCCCGCTTCTGCGTCCTGTAAGACCGCCCTCGGTATTACCGGAACTGCCGGTCTGCAGGGGCTAGCAGTTAGCTTAGCCTGCCCCACTTCTGCGTCCTGTAAGACCGCCCTCGGTATTATCGGAACTGCCGGTCTGCAGGGGCTAGCAGTTAGCTTAGCCTGCCCCACTTCTGCGTCCTGTAAGACCGCCCTCGGTATTACCGGAACTGCCGGTCTGCAGGGGCTAGCAGTTAGCTTAGCCTGCCCCACTTCCGTGTCCTGTAAGACCGCCCTCGGTATTATCGGAACTGCCGGTCTGCAGGGGCTAGCAGTTAGCTTAGCCTGCCCCGCTTCTGCGTCCTGTCAAACCACCCTTGGTGTTATCGAAACTGCTGGTCTGCATGGGCTAGCAGTTAGCTTAGCCTGCCCCACTTCCGCGTCCTGTAAGACCGCCCTCGGTATTATCGGAACTGCCGGTCTGCAGGGGCTAGCAGTTAGCTTAGCCTGCCCCGCTTCCGCGTCCTCTAAGACCGCCCTCGTTATTATCGGAACTGCCGGTCTGCAGGGGCTAGCAGTTAGCTTAGCCTGCCCCGCTTCTGCGTCCTGTCAAACCACCCTTGGTGTTATCGAAACTGCTGGTCTGCATGGGCTAGCAGTTAGCTTAGCCTGCCCCGCTTCCGCGTCCTGTCAGACCACCCTTGGTGTTACCTCCTCGGTCACAGCTCCAGGCAGGGCCGTGGTCCCTGGGCCCACAGGACGCAGCAGACCAAGCTCTCCCGGCCATCAAACGAAGACAAAACTTAAATGCAGACGTGGACAAAGACACTGCATGGACTGGGTGAGGACTGGTGCTGAGTGAGGCCGCCGCAAATGTGATTTCGCACTGCCACCTTCCCAAACCAGTACTGGGTGAGGTCGCAGCAAACGTGAATTCGTACTGCCATCTTCCCACACCGGACGCGGAAATATATACGATACCTTTTCATCGATGAGATTAGTGGTTCTTATCTCTTTTCTATTTTGAAATGTTGAGCTGCGCATCCCATCAAGACTATGTATCAATCAAGACAATCCACTATGTACAAACTAACCTGGCCATCAACACACTTGTATAAAGTGAACAGAATTGAACAAAGTAAACACATTGGTGTTGCCTCCTTTTAAGGTCTGCAGGGGTGACGGATGGTGCTTTACTCATGGGGACCTTGACAGTATTTGTATCGGGTAGAACACATTTTGCTCAACTTTTCCTGCCAAATCTTTAGAGCGCATTGCAGGATTCAAACCATTTACATAGGCGCCACTGTAGAGCTTTATTAACCCTGAGATGATCCAGTACACCTAAAACCTGATTTGTTATGACACATGGCCAATCTACTTGTAAGTAACGTTCAAGTTTTAATATTTTCAGTTTCTTGTTTGCTCAAATTTGGTTGCTGTGATTAGTGGAACATCTAGCAGATGAGTGACGGGTCAAAGTTCACATGCTGTCAACCTTACTGACCATCCGTGACACCTAAGCCACTCCAACTCCAAGACACACACACACACACACACACACACACACACACACACACACACACACACACACACTTCCCCCCAGAGGCAGACAGCAGGTCCCAGGCCCACCTGCCAGGCTCTCATTAGGCCCGGTGAAATTCAGGCGGCGCCAAACACCTAACCGTGAACCCTCACGGCATCATCACCCCCCCCCCCCACACACACACACAAGCATGTACGCATATTGTCACCTACCCCACTGCCCCCCCACCCTTTTTATCTCCACTACATCATGTAATGTTGGAAGAATAAGAGACGACTACATGGACTACAGCTGTTAAGTCCTTTCCACTGTTTAAGGACTACGATTTACCAAGGCAACGTGGGCAAGGGGAATTAGGATAATACATTAAAATAAAATGAAAAGAAACGTCTACATTACGTGGAGTCTTCTGACATTATATTTTTTTTAGGTCAATGTCTATTTACTCACAACCACAAAGCAAGCATTTCAATATTCACTGATTATCAAAATTATTGTTTTGTCTGAGATTCTTGCCAATCATAACACAAGGAACACACACATTGTAAAACCTCAGATTTCAACAGATATTTTCTTAAACATAAGTTTTTACAACAATATGGTTTAACAGTCCTGTGTACCTTGAAAAACATTTCAAAGTGGACTCTGAATATTTCAGAGATTCACAAGTCATTTCATAACTTGAACTGTTCCCCGGTTGTGCAACTGTCCTCTGATTTATCTTCAGCTGTACAGAGATGGGCTATGAATCAAGGCTCCGGCATGAACTTGCTTACTTGACCCTTTACCAGCAAAACTTTTCAAAGACCTCTGGCCTTTTCTGGGACCTACAACGCTGGACATTGTTAATTTATCACTTACTACTGGCATTGTCCCCAACAGTTTTAAGACAGCTGTGGTCAAACCTCTACTTAAAGCTGCAGTAGGGAACATGAACATTCCAATGCAAAACCTTCTGCCTCTCTCTCCGCTGACTCATATCACTCGGTTCAGTCCCTTCCATCAAATGACCTGCGCATCGCTCTTCAGCCCCTTACACTCGTTTACAACCAGGAAATGTCAAAGCGAGACTCATGAAACTTGCATCATAGTTGATAATCTATCCATGTAAGGAATTATTTTATTCAGCGAATCTTAGTTACACTGATAGTTTTCATGTAAAGCAGCCATTTAGAGTTGCTCTTGTTGAATTTTAGGGTTAAGGTTACAACCACAAGTGATCAGCGGAGCAGGGCGGACATGAATTGATCATGTAGACATATCTGCATTTGTAGAACAGCCAATAGGAAAGCCCTCTCTCTGATATAATCCGTGATTGGCTAAAATCTTCCGTCACGGGCTGGATTTTCTAAAGCCTGAATACAGAGCCAACAGGAGGTACAGAAGTCTAGCTTCCCCTCAGATGACATGAATTACAACATGCTAAAAGGTTATTATGGAATTTTTTTCCAATGACGCCAAAAAAAAAACTGCCTACTCTAGCTTTAAGAAATTGCACCTTGATCAAAGGTCGCTATCAAGCAGTATCTAATATTCCATTCTTTTCTAAAGTACTAGAGAAAGTTGTGTATCAACAACTTTTGCCCATACAGAAGAAAAAATTCTATATGAACTTTTTCAATCGGCTTACACACCACTCCACTGAAAATGCTCTAACCAGAGTGGTAAATGATCTTCTACTTGCTATAGACTCTGATTCCACCTCTATGCTTCTACTACTGGACCTCAGTGCAACCTTTGACACCACTGATCACTGTATACTACAAGACAGAATAAATTGTAATTTTGGTGTCTCTGGCCTAGCTCTCTCTTGGCTTAAGTCCTACTTAACTGGAAGAACACAGTGTGACTGCTATAATAATATGACATCAAAAGTCTCTGATGTTAAATAGGGTGTACCTCAGGGCTCAGTTCTTGGCATCATCAAGTGGCATTTTATATAGCGCTTTTCTCCTCGACCACATTATACGCAGTCAAGGAATAAATTTCCATTGCTATGTGGATGATACCCAGCTGTATGTGCCTATATAGGCTGGTGTTCATATTCAACTTACTAAGTTAGAGTCCTGCTTGGCTGTTGCGAAAAATCAGAAAAATTGTCACTAAATTTCCTGCTTTTAAATTCATATAAAAATGAGATTCCTTGCTAGACACATACACCAATTTGATCAAGTAACAGTAATGCCTGCCAACTCTATGATTTCACAGAGTGGCAGCCAAAAACCTTGGTGTTACGTTTGATCCCAGCCTTTCCCTTGATATGCACATTAACAAAATCACCAAGACTACGTGTTTTCACTTATGTAACATAGCTAAAATTCAGTCTTTCCTGTCCATGACTGACGCAGAGACTCTAATGCATGTATTTGTTTCATCCAGACTTGATTACTGTAATGTTGTTTTCAGATCCGCCACATGCTAATACTAATAGTCTTCAGATGGTTCAGAATGCTGCAGCTAGAATCCTAACAAGAAAATTTGACCATATTACACCAATTCTTGCCTCCCTTCCCTGGCTTCCTATCCATGCTAGATCAGATTTCAAGGTGCTTCTGCTGACTTATAAAATCCTAAATGGGCTTGCTCCATCATACCTGTCTGATCTCCTTAAACCATATATTCCATCTCGAGCTCTCTTCTCTCAAAATAGGCTCCTGTGTGTACCCAAAGTTAAAAAGAAGTCAGCTGGTGGCAGGGCCTTTTCCTATCGGGCCCCGTTCTTATGGAACCTCCCTGCTGCAATCTGAGTCTGATGACTCCTTTAAATTAAAAAAAAAAAAATCAATGTACTGACTCATACAAAAACCATATCTTTCAATCATCACTTATGCCCCACTAGACCAGGGGTGGCTAACCATGTGCCATGGAGAGCCATGTGTATGCAGGTTTTCTTTCCAGCCGGACTCCACACCAGGTGATTTCACTGATTAGCAACCCTTCAATCAAAGAGGAAGAACGTATCAGTGAAATCACCAAGTGTGGAGTCGGGTTGGAATGAAAACCTGCATACACATGACTCCCCATGGCACACGGTCAGCCACCGCTGCACTAGACTATCTTGTATCTTGTTAGTTTATAGTTTTTTCTTACTAGAGCGTGAGTGTCTGTAATACAACCCAATTTCCCCTCGGGGATGAATAAAGTATTCTGATTCTGATTCTGATTAGACGTGTGTGGCGGTGTCTGTATTTGCACAAACCCTGTCCTCTGCCTATATTTTCTTATTTTGCTGGGCATTAACCGTTTGGCAGCAGGACTCTATAAAAATGTAGCGACCAGGTAGGTGCCAGATCAAGATTGTAAGCACGCACCCAGGAGCAAGCAATGACAATGGTGGACACAACACTGAAAAGACGCATATGTAGCGAGGAAAAATGCCAAGCAGACAAAGCTCGTTCCAAAAGAGAATGAATCTGGGGTTGGCTTTCACCCACTGGCGAGCACTGAAGGAGAGGAGGGGGATGAAGAGCGACGTGGAATTGGCCTGTGATATTGGGATATACAAATAAAATTGACTTGACTTGACTGTACACTGGGATGTGTTCTGGCAACTGCCGTCAGAGGGTGCGCACTTCTGGTGTTGTTGAGCTGGGGAGGAGGAGCCAACTTTGAATGTTGTGTTCACAAACCGCAATCAACAAATCCTATTCGTTCTACCTTTAACCTATAATAAGTTGCCTTTAAATTGAGTACTTCACGACCTGTACTGCATGGTGGGTCGGTTTCTGTCTCAATGAATTTACCAAGCACTGTCCTGCCGATGAGTAGGGATCGTAGATCAATGATTATTGCAATTGTTCTCTTCTCTGTCACAATTCTTTCTCTCGCTGAATGATGTCTCTATCCTTCTCTCTCTCCTGTATGAATGTTTTCTTGTCTCTTCTCCCATGTATGAGAATGGTGTGATATGAATCTAGCTTGTGTGCATGTGTAGTCTGTCCTCCTGTCAAGTCTACATGGTTATGGTGGCTGTCTCCTGGATGCTGCTTGGTGTTCTCCTCATCACATTCTTTACATATATCCCATCCATCCATTATCCAAGCCGTACATCCCAATCGGGGTCGCAGGGATGCTGGAGCCTATCCCAGCAGTCATTGGGCGGCAGGCGGGGAGACACCCTAGACAGGCCGCCAATCCATCACAGGGCCTCTTTATATATCTTATAAAGCCATTATAATTTTGTTATCCAATTTCAATGTCGTATTCTTCTCGCTCTGTGATGTGTTACTATTGTCTTTTCTTGTCTCTTCTCCCATGTCTGTGAATGGTGCATGTGTAGTCTGTCCTCCTGCCAGGTGGTGATGGTAGTCGCCTTACTCAGGTCCTAGGCTGTTCCTGTGGCATCTGGATGCTGCTTGGCGTCCTCCTCATCAAATTCTTTATATATCTTATAAATCCATATAATTTTGTTATCCTTTTTCAGTGTCGTATCCTCCTCTCTCTCCGATGTGCGACTTATGTCTTGCATCTTCTCCCGTGTATGTGAATGGTGTGATGTGAGTCTCCCCTGTGTACATGTGTAGTCTGTTCTCCTGTCAGGTCTCCATGGTGATGATGGTCACGTGGCTCAGGTCCTGGGCTGTTCCATTGGCATCCTCCTCATCATATTCTTCATTTATCTTATAATTCCATTATAATTGTGTTATCCTCTTGCAGTGTTGTATTGTGTAAATTGTGTAAACACAACATCCATTGCACGTTGTCTATCTTGGGAGAGACAGACAGCAAGATCTGTTGCTCTCCCTGAGCTTTCTTCCTATTTTTTCAGGGAGTTGTTCCTTATCCGATGCGAGGGTCTAAGGACAGGATGTTGCGTTGCTGTAAAGCCCCCTGAGGCAAATTTGTAATTTGTGATATTGGGCTACACAAACAAAATGGACTTGACTTGACTTGAACTGTGGTAGTGAAAGAGTGAAATACGTGTTAGATAGAACGCTCCAGTCCAGAAACTCCTGCAATTAGCATGGACAGAAACGCCAGTGTTGTGTTCATTAACTATCCCCACTGTACACACACACACACACACACAAGCAACTTTTTGCAACAACCCTCTGTGCATGACCATAAAGGAAGAGATGCATGCTTGTGCACCTACACACACACACACACACATAAAAAACAGGGCCTGAAACGCTCACATATGCGGCCACTCAGAGATACTTAGGAAAGAGACAAACATAAACAGGCGTGTTGCTGAGTGACAGGACCGACTCCATCGGATCGGTTTCCACTTCCGTGAAATCCAAACATTGGCTTGTTTACCCTCAACCCAAATTGAGAGTGGGCCGGGGGCGAGGTCTGCACGTGTGTGTGTGCGTGTGTGTGTTGGTGAGTGAAAGGGAAAGAGAGAGAGAGACTGGGGGGGGGGGGAGACCGGGAAAACAGGATAATGTGATAGAGAGACAATAACACGGGGTGGAAGAGAGCGATGGAGAGAGATGACAGTTCTTCATGGCCGCCGCCACATGACCTGTCTCTCTGTTTAAATATCGGGGTTGTCTCGGCTTAGCTGACCTTAATCCTGTAGTGATTAATAACCTTCCAGCTCTGCCAGACACAAATGCAGACTTCTGGCACTGCTCGCATGTTGGATGTACCCCAAAATACCGAGGTTTGGGAATATATTCCAGGTCTGATGTAGGAGCTGACCCACACTGGGCTCCAAGAAAAGAGGTCAAATCACTCAAAATGTGAACCACTTTATGGGGTCCAAAAAAAAAAAAAAAAAAACACAAAACACAAAAATTAAAAAGAAGTTGTGACACAGGGGCTAAAATCCTGAACGTTTAAATACTGCAGAGACAAACAGGAAGTCAAGTAACACTGGGGGAAAACATGGATAAGTAGAACATCTGAATCTGTCAACTTTTTTTTGGAGGGGGGGGTGATTTTCCCCCTTTTTTCTCCCCAATTGTATCCGGCCAATTACCCCATTCTTTCGAGCCGGCCCGGTCGCTGCTCCACCCCCTCTGTCGATCCGGGGAGGGCTGCAGACTACCACAAGCCTCCTCCCATACATGTGGAGTCACCAGCCGCTTCTTTTCACCAGACAGTGAGGAGTTTCACCAGGGGGACGTAGCACGTGGGAGGATCATGCTATTAACCCCAGTCCCCGCCCCCCCCCCCCGCCCCCGAACAGGTGCCCCGACCGACCAGAGGAGGCGCTAGTGCAGCGACCAGGACACATACCCACATCCGGCTTCCCACCCACAGACACGGCCAATTGCGTCTGTAGGGACGCCCGACCAAGCCGGAGGTAACACGGGGATTCGAACCGGCGATCCCCATGTTGGTAGGCAACGGAATAGTCAAGTCAAGTCAATTTTATTTGTATAGCCCAATATCACAAATTAAAAATAGACCTATACGCCACCCAGACGCCCCCCCAGAATCTGTCAACTTAATAATTTAAATTTGCACATGGTACTAAATTGTCCCTAGTTGCGAATGTATGTCTGTGTGTGTGTGTGTTTGTGTGTGTGTGTGGGCCCTGTGATGGCCCAGTGGCCGGTCCAGGGTGTCTCCCCGCCTGCCACCCAATGACTGCTGGGATAGGCTCCAGCATCCCCTCGACCCCGAGAGCAGGATAAGCGGTTTGGATAATGGATGGATGGATGGAAGTTTGCACATGTAATGACCTGGTGGGTGGGTTAGGGTTGGACCTGGTGGGTGGGTTAGGGTTAGACCTGGTGGGTGGGTTAGGGTTAGACCTGGTGGGTGGGTTAGGGTTGGACCTGGTGGGTGGGTTAGGGTTAGACCTGGTGGGTGGGTTAGGGTTGGACCTGGTGGGTGGGTTAGGGTTAGACCTGGTGGGTGGGTTAGGGTTGAAACCTGGTGGGTGGGTTAGGGTTAGACCTGGTGGGTGGGTTAGGGTTAGACCTGGTGGGTGGGTTAGGGTTGGACCTGGTGGGTGGGTTAGGGTTAGACCTGGTGGGTGGGTTAGGGTTAGACCGGGTGGGTGGGTGGGTTAGGGTTAGACCTGGTGGGTGGGTTAGGGTTGGACCTGGTGGGTGGGTTAGGGTTAGACCTGGTGGGTGGGTTAGGGTTGGACCTGGTGGGTGGGTTAGGGTTGGACCTGGTGGGTGGGTTAGGGTTAGACCTGGTGGGTGGGTTAGGGTTAGACCGGGTGGGTGGGTTAGGGTTGGACCTGGTGGGTGGGTTAGGGTTGGACCTGGTGGGTGGGTTAGGGTTGGACCTGGTGGGTGGGTTAGGGTTAGACCTGGTGGATGGGTTAGGGTTGGACCTGGTGGGTGGGTTAGGGTTAGACCTGGTGGGTGGGTTAGGGTTGGACCTGGTGGGTGGGTTAGGGTTAGACCTGGTGGGTGGGTTAGGGTTAGACCTGGTGGGTGGGTTAGGGTTGGACCTGGTGGGTGGGTTAGGGTTAGACCTGGTGGGTGGGTTAGGGTTAGACCTGCTGGGTGGGTTAGGGTTGGACCTGGTGGGTGGGTTAGGGTTAGACCTGGTGGGTGGGTTAGGGTTGGACCTGGTGGGTGGGTTAGGGTTAGACCTGCTGGGTGGGTTAGGGTTAGGGTTAGGGTTAGGGTTAGGGTTAGACCTGGTGGGTGGGTTAGGGTTAGACCTGGTGGGTGGGTTAGGGTTGGACCTGGTGGGTGGGTTAGGGTTGGACCTTGTGGGTGGCGGATGTACATGTGGAATGAAAAGTCACAGGGCTGAGGCTTCAGATGAGAAGCTGTTCAGAATGTACAGTGGTGCTGGAAAGCTCTTTTCAGACACTCGGATTGAGGGGATCTATGTCCGAAATCATTAGCAAATCTCCAAAACCGCCTTTCAAACGTCTCCGCTCACTTTCTGCAGCGTTTGGCCAGGTAAGCTTAGGTGTCAAAAATGGGCAGGGTTTCAAGCTGTGTAAATTCTGTTCACGCTTCGCACAAACTACTGCCACCTCTGTGCTGATGACTCACCGCTCACAATTACCCAATGGAAAAACTCAGTGTCGCCTTTAACCCCGTTTGTTTGACTCTTCACATCACAATTAGAAGGCTTCCTGTTTATAATCCACCCATCTCTCTATGATGAAAAACTTCTCACCCACCTTTTAATTTAGCCAGTTTGGAAATGACTCGTGCAGAACTACCTGCCAGATGTGGACGGACAACACAATCTACAAACCAGCTCGTCTGAGGCACGCGGAAATATATCATCGGGCGTTTCACGCTGAAACAGACTTCTGTCAGGATCTGCTGCTTCTCGTTCAGCATTTAGCTAACCGTTAAAATGCCTCGTTTCTTGAACCTTCTATCGATCAATTCCTCCTCTGTACCGGAAATCAGAGCATGTTTTAGCTGTCTCTTTAAGGCTTCCCTCCCTAAATGCCCATTGTGTTCTTCTGAATGGCCAACTTCTGGAAGCCTGAAGAGGGGAAGCAGTCAGTCCTTTCAGCACCGCCTCATCCTTAGGTGGGAACAGAGTTCAACGGGGAAACAGAATTCGATACAACACCGGTGTAGGAGGTTCCGTAAATAAACTCTAAACCTACTAAGTAACTTAATTTCCCATTCTTGATTTGAAATGGGTCATTAGTTTAACAAGCCCTAGAAACCGTACCAGCACATTTACATTTGTAACTTGAATAAGTAATTAACTTTTTTCCTTGAGCCTTGAATTTCTCTATCTTCGCTTTTTAATCCAGTAGCCACAATAGAATACAATATTTGACTTTTTGTCAAAAGTGCACTATGCGTTTAAAGTGGCCATATCATGCTCATCATTCCAGCTCCATATTTTCATTCTGGAGCTCCACTATCACAAGTCAAAAAAGTCCTTATTCATCTTACACTGGCCCTCTGTGCAGCCCCCCCCCCCCCCCCCCAGTTCATCCTCTGTCTGAAACAAGCAGCTTAGACTGAGACTGCTTTTACTTGTTATTGCCTCATATGCATGTCTCATACATACAAGGGAACGAAATTACGTTATGTTACCTCAGTGCCACATAAAAAAAACCAAAAAAAACACACACACAATAAGTATTAAAAACAAAAAGTGCATTGAAAAACAAAAATTACTTCCCAGACCCAAACATCACAAGCACACCTGACACGGACAGTGAGTAAGATGGTCAAAAAGTCATTATGTGGAAGGTCTAAGTGTTCAGGCTGTTGAGGAACCTCACAGCCTGAGGAACGAAACTGTTGCATAGTCTGGTGGAGGCAGCACGGATGCTACGGTACCTCCTGCCAGAGGGTAGGAGGGTGGAGTGGATATGGGAAGGGTGGGTGGGGTCCTTCACGATGCTGAGAGCCTTCTGGGTGCACCGTGCATCATAGATGGCCTGGATGGATGGGAGAGCAGTTCCTATGATCTTTCCAGCTGTCTCCACTATCCACTGTAGGGATTTGTGGTCGGAGGCCTTGCAGTTCCCATGCCAGACAGTGATACAGCTGGTCAGAATCTATGGTGCATCTGTAGAATGTGATGAGGATGGGTGGGGGGAGACTCGCCTTCTTCAGACGCCGCAGGAAGTGAAGACGCTGCTGGGCCTTCTTGGAGAGCACAGTGACATGTCAGGAGCAGGAGAGGTCCTCTGTCATGTGAACTCCCAGGAACTTAACACTGCTGACTCTCTCCACGTCCATGCCATTGATGGTCAGAGGGGTATGGTGGGCGCTGGTCTTTCCAAAGTCAATAATGACCTCATTAGTTTTTCTTATGTTTAGGAAGAGGTTGTTGTTTTTGCACATCACTGCCAGTTGAGCCACCCCCGCCTTGTATGATGATTCATCACTGATGTGTACGCTGATGAGACCTACCACTGTGGTATCATCAGCAAACTTAATATATAATGAGGTTGGAGGTGGATGATGCTGTGCAGTCGTGAGTCAGCAGGGTGAACAAGAGCGGACTGAGCACACAGCCCTGTGGAGCGCCAGTGCTCAGTGTGATTTCAGCATGTTTTAGCTGTCTCTTTAAGGCTTCCCTCCCTAAATGCCCATTGCTTTCTTCTGAATGGCCAACTTCTGCAAGCCTGAAGAGGGGAAGCGGTCAGTCCTTTTAGCACCGCCTCATCCTCAGGTGGGAACCGAGTTCAACGGGGAAACAGAATTCGATACAACACCGGTGTAGGAGGTTCCGTAAATAAACTATAAACCTACTAAGGAACTTAATTTCCCATTCTTGATTGGAAATGGCAACTTCTCAAATCCATCTGCATGTTTAACCCAAATGCAATCCGGAATATGAGAGTGAACAGCACGAACATCTGCAGCAACAAAGATTACAGTAGTACTGTTAATATTACAGTCATTGTTTGCTTATTGTCCTTTCAATCACAAGCCAAATATAAAAATGTTTCTATATAAGCCCCTGTTAATCGGTGTACATGTGGGAAATGTGCTAAAATGTCAACTGAAGTGGAAAACATCTGCTGTCAGGAAATACCAAAGGTTATGAAGCTAGTAAAATGTTATTCTGCTGTCGCCAAATGATTGACTGTATAATATCTCCCCGCATCGTCGTTTATTTGTATACTGGATTACATTAAACCTCTAAGGCAAGAGCCAAAGCTCTGCCTCCAAACAGGAGTCAGGAGACAGAGAAAGGATCGGATGAAATGGGTGATGAACCCAGTGACGACGAGGTGGAGTACTACTATCCAGAGTCTAATACTACTATTTTGCAAGAGTGTGTACATACATTTACCAAGAAGACCATCGTGTGACATGCTTTGGGCTGCGAAGATCTTCGTTTGAGCATAACTGCTTTTAGTATTATAAAAATTATAGTTGATTGCTTATTACTTGAAAAAATGTGTGTTTGGGGGTTGGTGACATTTATCCTCAGCGGTTTTGAGCGGATCTGGTTGAAATAAAGACGTGCAATCTTACTGTTTGGTGCACAACTGTATTGAGGTTAGCAAATCACCGATAGCACCCTAAGTAACTTTAGCTTCATTGTAAACGCCCACTGTCTGCACTGGAACTGTGCTCAAAAGCCATTTGGTCCGATGATCAATACAAGACAAACATCTCAGTGATGTAATGTTACTTACAGCTTGCACTTCTGACTCCTTGATACGGCCCTTCACAGATGGAACAGCTCCGTCTTTTAGCACTAGCCTAGCCAAAAATCCGGCTTGGCTACTGGGCTCTGTTGAGGAGAGAGTCCTCTGTGAAGTGGCATGAACAAACCAACACGTTGGCATATGGCTGTTAGCCTGAAGAACAGTAACCACTGTTGTCTGGTGTTTTCTTCCTTAGGAAAGCTGAGCAAACTGAACTGTGTCTGGTTCAGGAAGTAGTCCTCAGTAAAATGAAGGGGACATAAAAGGTTGGGGGTGGCACGGTGACGCAGTGGTAAGCACGGTCACCTCATAGCAAGAAGTTTCGATGTTCGAACCCTGGGGTTCTCCAACCTTGGGGGTCATCCTGGGTCGTCCTCTGTGTGGAGTTTGCATGTTCTCCCCGTGTCTGCGTGGGTTTCCTCCAGGTGCTCCGGTTTCCTCCCACAGTCCACAGACATGTAGGTCAGGTGAATCGGCCGTACTAGATTGTCCCTAGGTGTGTGTGTGTTGGCCCTGTGATGGCCTGGCGGCCTGTCCAGGGTGTCTCCCCGCCTGCCGCCCAATGACTGCTGGGATAGGCTCCAGCATCCCGTGACCCCGATTGGGATAAGCGGCTTGGATAATGGATGAATGGGTGGATAAAAGGTTGGGGGTTGTACTGCTGAGGAAGCGGTGAAAAAGAATTTTAACCACCGATTCTTCATTTCGTCTGCAAAGGGAATTTGCCTTCTCACCAAAGAAAATGGTGTCTTCTCGACGTTGTGATACACACCGCTAAACAAACTCCACCCAGTGCTGCACCAGAATCTGTGAACCGTCTGCTCTACCGAACTTGGTTTGAGGGCGGGCAAAACTAGCCGCCACGCAGGCATTACGAACTTGTGTGAGTGACGTAGAAAAGTAGCGGAAGAAAACGCTGGACCACAAACGAGCCATTTCAGGTGGATCCGGGCATTTCAGCGTGGACTTTGGGCTTTGTAACTCTGCAGACGTTTTACACGCACCTCTCAGCTATTTAACACTCTGAAGGACAGGGGAAAAACCCGAAAGCGTGATATGACCTCTTTAAAAAGCTGTCCATTAAAACAGATTTTGGATGCAGTTAAACAATAAAACCTGATCTCTCAATGTAATCTACTAGGATCTGTTAACACGTCTTGTGTAAGACTGGAGGAGAGAGAGACGTCGAGAGAGAGAGAGAGAGAGAGAGAGAGGGAGAGAGAGAGAGAGAGAGAGAGAGAGAGAGAGAGAGAGAGAGAGGAGAGAGAGAGAGAGAGAGAGAGAGAGAGAGAGAGAGGAGAAGTAAGGATGTGAGAACTGGTGTCGGGTTTCGCTGTAGACAAGGTCACCCTCTCCGAGCCTCGCCTCAGCGCCCCGGCTCAGTAACTGTATCCAGCACGGGACAGCAACAAAACCTGTTTTTGTCCCAAGCAAGAAGCTCGGTGTGTGTACACCACTCCTCCACCTCCAAACCTGTCTCCTCCTCCTCCTCCTCCTCCTCCTCCTCTTCTCTCCTCCTCCCTCCATCCTGCGAAGGGACACGATGAGCTATGTGCAACTACGTATTAACGTGATCCCCCTTCCGACATATGGACACACACACACACACACACACACACAAAATACACACAATTCAAGTTACACAAACACAGATGCATCAGCAGAAATAGACACACACACGCACACGCACACGCACACGCACGAACACACACACACAAGCAAAAACACACACACACACAGGAAAAGACACAAACACACACACACACACAAAATACACACAATTCAAGTTACACAAACAGATGCATGAGCAGAAATAGACACACACACGCACATGCACACACACACATGCACACGCACAAACACACACACACAAGCAAAAACACACACACACACACACACACACACAGGAAAAGACACAAACACACACACACACACACACACACACACAAAATACACACAATTCAAGTTACACAAACACAGATGCATGAGCAGAAATAGACACGCACACGCACACACACACATGCACACATGCACACGCACAAACACACACACAAGCAAGAACACACACACACACACAGGAAAAGACACAGGTGCACACAAACAAAAGTACACACACCCAAACAAAAAATACACACAAACCAAGTTACATAAACAGATGCATGAGCAGCAATAGACACACACACACACACACACACACACACACACACACACACACACACACACACACACACACACACACACACACAATAAGTGCCCTGCCCCACTTCCTGTGCCAACGCATCAGCACTGACAGATTTATGCTGTGCAGCCAAGCTAACACTTGGTATGTTTGTAATTGTGCGGCCGATCAAACTGCACGCTAATCCCTACCAGCTGCCTCCCTCACTCACTCACCCATCCATCCCCCCACCCTAAACCCCCTCCAGACCCCCCTCCCACCCTGAATCCCCCCACCCCCACCCCCCTGTCCCACCACCACTCCCTCCCACCCCTTTCAGAGAAACTGTAGCTGGGCTCTGGGTAAGTTTTCCATGGGCCCCAGTGGATTCATTCTGTTGACAGCGCCAAGCCTTTTATTCATCAAAACACACCATTTTCCCTTTCAGGTGGAGAGAGAGGGCGGAAGGGAGAAGGGCGAGCGAGAGGGTTGTGTGTGTGTGTGTGTGTGTGTGTGTGTGTGTGTGTGTGTGTGTGTGTGTGTGTCTATGCAGTCCCCTCAACAGACTCCAAGACTTTGCAAACCTCGGTCCTCCTCTTTCGAGAGAAAAGGAGAGACAGAGAAAGAAGAAAGGAGGGGAGGAGGGATTGAGGGAAGGAAAGGAGGAGGAGGAGGAAGAAAGTGGGAGAAAAAAGAAGAGGGAAAGGGGAGCGAGAGAGAGAAACAACAACAACAAGGGCACAAAGGAGGCGCGTAATAGAGACAGGAAATGGGAGAAGAGAGGAGGAGGTCTCTGGGGGCTCTCAGAGCGAGGCAGCCGGGCCGGGGTCGCCTTTCCAGAGAGCGGAGGAACGAGGGACGACACCCGAGCTGTCTGAATGGGAAATCAGATAATCTGTTCACACAAGGCATGGCCCAGATCCTGCCTGCAGACTGACATGGATAGACCAGTTCCTGTTCCAGAACCTCGGCGATGGTACACAGCGTTGCCGGGACAACCAGTTGTTCCAGCCAAAACATTACTTCCCACAATTCCACCGAGGAGGAGGAGGAGGAGGGCAAAATCGTCAAAACGACAGGTGGGGGGGGAGAAAAATAAAACAAAAAACAAAAGGGGCAGGCAGAGTTGGCGACTCGTCGTAAAAAACAACACTGCCGCTTGGCGGGAATTGCACATCCGGCCAGCGGCCACATGCCGCGTCGGGTGGGTTTAAACGTATCGGGCTAGCCCGCTCAGAAGGTATCCAACACCTCTCCCGGCGCCGCTGAAACCACGGCGGTTGAATTCTGCGAGCAATTTGCCACTGGACGGAAAAAGACCGCGTGCTGCCAAACGCCATAACTACCGGTCTGAAACACAAGCCTGAGCCTGACCCGTGTCGCCAACCTCGTACCCGACCCCGACCGGGTCTGGCCAGTTCTGGTCTGATTCAGACGGGAACCTGAGATAAAAAAAAAAAGAGAAGAAGACAAAAACGGACTATTTTGTTACAATTGCCAGACAAGTACATTTAGATACACAAGTATTGATGCACAAACACACACACACACACACACACACACACACACACACACACACACACACACACACACACACACAACCAAGCCATAATGCTGGATGAGTTCTTAGGTTTTATGTGTGATTCTCAGTAACAGTCACACAAAGTTTATGACTAGTGTTGTGAACTACAGATGGAAAGAAAACCCAATAGGGAAGTGATGAAGATGAGTTCAGTTGTGTTGCTGTGACAGTGGGCGGAGGCTTACAACACTCAGGTGCAACATCACATATGTTACAACACTCAGGTGCAACATCACACACGTTACAACACTCATGTGCAACATCACACACGTTACAACACTCAGGTGCAACATCACATATGTTACAACGCTCAGGTGCAACATCACACATGTTACAACGCTCAGATGCAACATCACACATGTTACAATGCTCAGGTGCAACATCACACATGTTAAAACGCTCAGGTGCAACATCACACATGTTACAACGCTCAGGTGCAACATCACACATGTTACAACGCTCAGGTGCAACATCACACATTACGACGCTCAGGTGCAACATCACACATGTTACAACGCTCAGGTGCAACATCACACATTACAACACTCAGGTGCAACATCACATACGTTACAACGCTCAGGTGCAACATCACACACATGTTACAACACTCAGGTGCAACATCACACACGTTACAACGCTCAGGTGCAACATCACACACGTTACAACGCTCAGGTGCAACATCACACACATGTTACAACACTCAGGTGCAACATCACACACGTTACAACGCTCAAGCGCAACATCACATATGTTACAATGCTCAGGTGCAACATCACACACGTTACAACACTCAGGTGCAACATCACACACGTTACAACGCTCAGGTGCAACATCACACATGTTACAATGCTCAGGTGCAACATCACACACGTTACAACGCTCAGGTGCAACATCACACACGTTACAACGCTCAAGCGCAACATCACATATGTTACAATGCTCAGGTGCAACATCACTCACGTTACAACGCTCAGGTGCAACATCACACACACGTTACAATGCTCAGGTGCAACATCACACACGTTACAACGCTCGGGTGCAACATCACACACGTTACAATGCTCAGGTGCAACATCACACATGTTACAACGCTCAGGTGCAACATCACATATGTTAAAACGCTCAGGTGCAACATCACACATGTTACAACGCTCAGGTGCAACATCACACATGTTACAACGCTCAGGTGCAACATCACACATTACGACGCTCAGGTGCAACATCACACATTACAACACTCAGGTGCAACATCACATACGTTACAACGCTCAGGTGCAACATCACACACATGTTACAACACTCAGGTGCAACATCACACACGTTACAACGCTCAGGTGCAACATCACACACGTTACAACGCTCAGGTGCAACATCACACACATGTTACAACACTCAGGTGCAACATCACACACGTTACAACGCTCAAGCGCAACATCACATATGTTACAATGCTCAGGTGCAACATCACACACGTTACAACACTCAGGTGCAACATCACACACGTTACAACGCTCAGGTGCAACATCACACATGTTACAATGCTCAGGTGCAACATCACACACGTTACAACGCTCAGGTGCAACATCACACACGTTACAACGCTCAAGCGCAACATCACATATGTTACAATGCTCAGGTGCAACATCACTCACGTTACAACGCTCAGGTGCAACATCACACACACGTTACAATGCTCAGGTGCAACATCACACACGTTACAACGCTCGGGTGCAACATCACACACGTTACAATGCTCAGGTGCAACATCACACACGTTACAACGCTCAGGTGCAAAATCACACACGTTACAACGCTCAGGTGCAACATCACACACGTTACAACGCTCAGGTGCAACATCACACACGTTACAACGCTCAGGTGCAACATCACACACGTTACAACGCTCAAGCGCAACATCACATATGTTACAATGCTCAAGTGCAACATCACACACGTTACAACGCTCAGGTGCAACATCACACATGTTACAATGCTCAGGTGCAACATCACACACGTTACAATGCTCAGGTGCAACATCACACACGTTACAACGCTCAGGTGCAACATCACACACGTTACAACGCTCAGGTGCAACATCACACACGTTACAACACTCAGGTGCAACATCACACACGTTACAACGCTCAGATGCAACATCACACACATTACAACGCTCAGGTGCAACATCACACACGTTACAACGCTCAGGTGCAACATCACACACGTTACAACGCTCAGGTGCAACATCACACACGTTACAACGCTCAGATGCAACATCACAGACGTTACAATGCTCAGGTGCAACATCACACACGTTACAACGCTCAGGTGCAACATCACACACGTTACAACGCTCAGGTGCAACATCACACACGTTACAACGCTCAGGTGCAACATCACACACGTTACAATGCTCAGGTGCAACATCACAGACGTTACAATGCTCAGGTGCAACATCACACACGTTACAATGCTCAGGTGCAACATCACACAGGTTACAATGCTCAGGTGCAACATCACACACGTTACAACGCTCAGGTGCAACATCACACACGTTACAACGCTCAGGTGCAACATCACACACGTTACAATGCTCAGGTGCAACATCACACACGTTACAACGCTCAGGTGCAACATCACACACGTTACAACGCTCAGGTGCAACATCACACACGTTACAACGCTCAGGTGCAACATCACACACGTTACAACGCTCAGGTGCAACATCACACACGTTACAATGCTCAGGTGCAACATCACACACGTTACAATGCTCAGGTGCAACATCACACACATTACAACGCTCAGGTGCAACATCACACACGTTACAACGCTCAGATGCAACATCACGCATGTTACAATGCTCAGGTGCAACATCACACACGTTACAACGCTCAGGTGCAACATCACACACGTTACAACGCTCAGATGCAACATCACACACGTTACAACGCTCAGATGCAACATCACACACGTTACAACGCTCAGATGCAACATCACGCATGTTACAACGCTCAAATGCAACATCACACACGTTACAATGCTCAGATGCAACACCACAGATGTTACAACGCTCAAATGCAACATCACACACGTTACAATGCTCAGATGCAACACCACAGATGTTACAACGCTCAGGTGCAACATCACACACGTTACAATGCTCAGGTGCAACATCACACACACGTTACAACGCTCAGATGCAACATCACGCATGTTACAACGCTCAAATGCAACATCACGCATGTTACAATGCTCAGATGCAACATCACACACGTTACAACGCTCAGGTGCAACATCACACACGTTACAATGCTCAGGTGCAACATCACACACGTTACAATGCTCAGATGCAACATCACACACGTTACAACGCTCAGGTGCAACATCACACACGTTACAACGCTCAGGTGCAACATCATTCACGTTAATGCATGGCACACTGGCTTGTGCGCAGATCAGTTACCAAATCAGTATGTCATAAATGTATACAGTAAATATGGCTGACAAGCGAGCAAAGAAGACCTAAGTTACCCTAAAAGAAGAAGAAAGCCAGCAAGCATGACTGGATTCTGCTGATGGAGTCCCGTCGAGCTTGGACCAGGCTGGTCGGGTATAAACTGTCCCAGATGGCCCACCACAACCAGCTCCCGCCCTAATCGATGGTTTTGTGTTGTCGTAACTAACCGTGTCGTCCTCTGCGTGGGCCTCCTCCGGGTGCTCCGGTTTCCTCCCACAGTCCAAAGACATGGATGTCAGGTGAATCGGCCATACTAAATTGTCCCTAGGTGTGAATGTGTCGGCCCTGTGATTGCCTGGCAGCCTGTCCAGGGTGTCTCCCCACCTGCCGCCCAATAACTTCTGGCTTGTGGGATAGGTCCACAGTATCCCCGCGACCCTGAGAGCAGGATAAGCGGCTTGGAAAATGGATGGATGGATGGATGGTAACTAACCAGCCACATTAAGAAATATCGCCATCTAGGTAAGAGTTCACCCTCCCCCCCTTTCTCCCCAATTGTACCTGGCCAATTACCCCACTCTTCTGAGCCGTCCTGGTCTCTGCTCCACCCCCTCTGCCGATCCGGGGACGGCTGCAGTCTACATTACATTACATTACAGTCATTTAGTCGACGCTTTTATCCAAAGTGACTTACAATAAGTGCATCATTTAACGTAGGAAATCAGGAGAACTACTGGTCATCAGAGGTCATAAGTGCATCTAAACAAGCATCTAAGAGCAAAACCAGTGCTAAAGTAAAAGTGAAAGCAAGAGATTTTTTTTTTAAATGAGTGAATACAATAAGTGCTAAGAACAAGTAACAGGGTAGTAGTTCTTAAAAAGGTGAGTGTTCAACCTGTGCCGAAAGATGGGCAGCGACCCCGCTGTCCTGACATCAGTGGGGAGTTCATTCCACCACTGTGGGGCCAGGACAGAACAGAGCCGGGACCGGGTCGATCGGCAGCAAGGGCCTCTGAGCGACGGGGCAACCAGGAGTCCCAAAGCAGTCTACCACATGCCTCTTCCGATACATGTGGAGTCACCAGCTTCTACTTTTCCCCTGACAGTGAGGACTTTCGCCAGGGGGGTGTCGCGCATGGGAGGATCCCGCTATTCCCCCCAGCCTACTCCCCCCCCCGAACAGGCGCCCCGACCGACCAGAGAAGGCGCTACCAGGACACATACCCACATCCAGCTTCCTACCTGCAGACATGGCCAATTGTGTCCGTAGGGACGCCCGACCAAGCCGGAGGTAACACGGGGATTCGAACCGGCGATCCCCATGTCGGTAGGCCACGGAATAGACCGCTACACTACCCGGATGCCGCGGAGTTCACATTTATAGTGACTTATCCTCTGGTTGAACTCAGCTAGGCTCTACATTTACCCTGGAACTGGGAAAACATCCCCGCCGGCAAACGCAACAACCTCGGATTTCCACCTAATCAAGTTTTACAACTTGACGCCAGTTTCATTTTTCTGCTGTGTCAGTGAATCACTGGCGGTTCCACTTAGAACGGCCACAGTGGAACTACGGGAGACAACCGTGGCGTCGGTCTCGATCCCACCTCGAGCCACGGCAGGGTGCCCACAGCAGCGTAAATGACCACGACAACGTTAAAGATTCCCCCTCAAAGTAAACCAGGAGGCCAACGCGTTGAATCAAGTTGGGGGTAAAGGTGGCCAGTTCCTCCCTTTTTGCCCATCAAGTCAAATGTATACTTCAACAGCAGCCCTTCGACGAGGGGGAACGAATCTCCGGGCAGCCGAGTTCCTCTACTTGACCTTGTTGATGATTCCCAGACTCCTCTTTGATTATCAAATATCTGAGGATGAGAGAAAAAAAAGCTAAAAAAAAAAAAAAAAAAATCCACCACCTCCCCCATCCACCCACCCTTCCTACAGGACCCCCACCTATGCTCCCACTTTTAGGAGCTGGGCGGTGTGACATGCACCATTTTATTGTGTTCCACTGAGATAATTGCCAATCCTTCAAATGAAAGGGTTTTTCTCTGTGCTCTGGTAATTACAAGATACACAGCAAGGGTCTGGCAGAGGGGAAGGGGAGGGAGAGGGAGAGGAAAAGAAAGAGGAAAAAAAAAAGAAGAAGAAAACATGACAGGCAGGTATTAAAATTCAATGGGCGGGGCAGGAAGGAAGTTAAGAGAGGGATGTGTTGAAACAGAGAGAATTGGGGAGGGTTTGGGGTTGAAGAAGGACATGTTTATGGTCTGAGGGTTGGATCTACTTTTTTTTCCCCTTTTTTTTTTTTTTTTTTTTTTGATCCGGGTAAGCCGTCCTGTGCCAAGTGCCAAAGACACATCTGCTCCTGGGCGATCCTTTGCAGTGGTACTTGATTTATGTGGGACACTCCGACCTCTTTTCCTAAATCACCGATCCTTATTTTAGGAACTTCCCATCAAATATGAAGCAGCTGAGCGGAGCTGAATAATTTCTTCTGACAGCAGAAATTACACACTGCGCTCCCCGCTCGGTGCATTAAGCAATGCCTCTCGCCGGCCGTGGAGTGATCCGAAACCCAAGCGGGCTGCGTCGGCACATACGGCAACACAACCACACGGCCGGCTAGAAAACGAGAACAGGTTCTTACATTGCAGCTCTAAAACCACCACGTGTGGGTAAATGCAGCGATGAGCATCACACACTTATCAACTACTGTTTGTCGGAAAGGAGACAGGACAGTACGGAGACGTGACTGACAGGTACGCTGTGAACCAGAATGATCTAATACCTTTAAGATGGACCAACAAATACCCGCTGAGGATTCAAATCGACAAATAACTAAAAAATCTGAGGCTTAAATGAAAATCTGTTGGGAGTTGGGAGATGTATGGGACGTCCGGGTAGCACAGTGGTCTATCCCGTTGCCTATCAAGACAAAGCTCGTGGGTTCAAATCCCCGCGTTACCTCCAGCTTGGTCGACACGATTGGCCGTGTCTGCGGGTGGGGAAGCTGGATGTGGGGTTTGTGTCCTGGTCGCTGCACTAGCGCCTCCTCTGGTCGGTCGGGGCGCCTGTTCGGGGGAACTGGGGGGAATAGCGTGATCCTCCAATGCGCTATGTCCCCCTGGTGAAACTCCTCACTGTCAGGTGAAAAGAAGCAGCTGGTTACTCCACATGTACCGGAGGAGGCATGTGGTAGTCCGCAGCCCTCCCCGGATCGGCAGAGGGGGTGGAGCAGCGACCGGGACAGCTCGGAAGAGTGGGGTAATTGGCCAGATACAATTGGGGGAGGGGGGGTTGGAAATGTATGTACATTCCAGGTTCAGTCCCACCTCTTCAGGTGTACCAGTAGGACCATACATGTTGTAATTACACAGCATGACTGTACCTGACTACAGTATGTCATAAATGCTGCTGATGGCACTGGTTAGAGCTGTTAGAAGTTTAGATTTAGGTTAAAAATGAAGAACACACTATCATTAAATCAGTATCAGTACTATTATCTACATTTTTATTATAAGGTCGTAAGAGCTCATAAGTGCCCCATGCCTCATTTATTGATCACTATGTACTCATAAAGTGTTACCAAGACCTTGGTTTAGGTTTGCTGAACTAAACGTCTCTCCGTGACAAGCAAAGCTCTCAGTAAACAAGCAGAACAGGAAAGAAGAACTTCATGTCATCACAAATGATTGGATGAAGAACACAGATACTAGACACTGTGATGGAGAACACAGCAGAGACCTCATAGGAAAGTAGATGTCTCATCTATGAACAGACAAACACATCCACATGTGGAGCGAGAAGCAGGGGTAGACGATTAAAGAGGGCTTAATTTATTGAACTCGCTAATCAAAGAGGAATGCGGCAATGGCTGAACCGCCATCTGTTGCCTAAACATGTTACGCCATTCAGGAGGACTCGTACCCCTTCATCTTTTTAGCAGATGAATTGTTCTTTCAATGGGGGTTGAGTCACAACCGAAATGATGTGAACTATCTGATGAACATCCAGCACTGGCTGCACAACTGTTCATTTCGGCATGTTGTGTGCTAACCGAGGAGGACCAGTCATACTGCTAGCTAGCTATGTGTCAATTAGCAACCACTTTGTCCCGCCTCAGGTTAACACTGTTTGGCTAAGGGTAAACATGACTTTAGGTAATTAAAAATATGATCTATCATAAACAGTGGTTATAGATGAAAGACGAGTTGAGAATGTAGATGGATGGATGGACTGCAGCTGTGCCCGAACAGGAAACACCGAGGGCGGTATGACAGGACGCGGAAGCGGGGCAGACCAAGCTAACTGCTAGCCAAGGCAGACCGGCAGTTCCGATAACACCGAGGGTGGTCTGGCGGAGGCCTCGCCTAGCCTTGGCTGTGTTTTTAGTGTCGTCGTGTGGAGTGCGGGGAGGTGTGTGGAAGGTGTCTGGCTGGGAACGCTGGCTTCGGATCGGCTGAGGGAGCCTGGTCTGCTGCGTCCTGTGGGTCCGAGGACCGCGGCAATGACCAGAAGTGCACCTGAAGAGGAAACACCGAGGGTGGTCACAGGACGCAAAGCGGGACAGGCTAAGCTAACTGCTAGCCCA
Organism: Lampris incognitus; assembly: GCF_029633865.1. Lineage (NCBI taxonomy): Eukaryota > Metazoa > Chordata > Actinopteri > Lampriformes > Lampridae > Lampris > Lampris incognitus. Next base: position 7,977,153 of record NC_079211.1, on the reverse strand, counting down.
TGCAGACCGGCAGTTCCGACAGTCATCCTGGCTGGTGTTCGTTCTCCTGGACAGTGTTTTTTTTTTGTGGGTTTAGTTTAGATGTATGTGTTCTATTAGTTCTTGTAGTTTTTGTCTTTGTGTTGCACTGGTGTGGGCTGGGGGACACAATGTTTCATTTCATTTCATGCACTTGCGCACATGAAATGTGTTTCTGATCCTGACGTACTATATGGCCTCTTTCTTTATCAACAAGGCAGCTGTAAAAGAACTGCATTAAAAAGCAACCGTTTCATAAAAAGCGATATTGGATGCCGAGCCATAACAACAATCATGGCCCCACCGAATTATCTTGAAAATGTAATTAACGGTCATTTACATATACCTCCCACTGTGGTCCCCGAGCCAGAGGAAAGGCCCCCAGACTCTTAAAGAGGCCCCTCGAGTAGTCAAAAGACCGTCTGTTCTTCTGCTGAGGGCCCAATGATCTGGTGAAAAAGGTGTGATAGACCAGAGGGCAGTGGGGAGGAGGAGAATGTGAAGTGAAGTGTGCGTGTGTGTGTGTGCGTGTGTGTGTGTGTGTGTGTGTGTGTGTGAGTGTGTGGCGGGGGAAAAGGCGTGAAACAATAGCCTCACTCAAGACGGGAGCGCCCATCAGTTAAGTGCGTTTTCCTGCAATTTGAGAAAGTGGAATCTGGTAAAATTGGTGTGCTCTTGAGCTGCGATGGCATGAGTTATGTGGGGGGGTGGGGGGGGGGCAGGTGAGTGTGTGGGGAGGGGACTGCCCAAATTGATACTTCCAGCTCTTCCGAAAAGCAAAGGACGAAGGGCCGGGGGGGGGGGGGCTTAAAACGCTCAGTGAGTGCTTAACAGCGGCATTCCAGGTCAGACTGGCTGTCGCCATGACGACGGCTGGGGGGAAGGGCCAGCACCGGCCAACGCGCCCCGGCTTGATGCCGGAAACGGATTCATAGTGACAGGTCAGCGGCATGAGGCAACTCAGACAGTCCTCACTCACCGTGGAGGGATACGGTATCGCCTTGGCGGTGGCGGGGGGACTAGGTGTAGGAATACGCTGCATTACAGAGCCAAGCCACAAGACACTGTGAGCCAAGCGTATGGACATCTATAATAAATGTATGAGGCAGTGCCTGCCGTTTGCCTGAGACCGATTCAGAGTTGTGGGATTCAAACATTCCTCACAGTCTACTCAGGTTTAAAGGGTTAAAAGCATGAAGGATTTCTCCTCCCTTTGGGAGACTGTTTTATTCAGCAAAATATATTAGACTGCCATCATTCTTTCATGACCCTGTTAACAGGAAATATGGCAGTCTGCTTTGTTTTTTAAAAAAAAAAAAAATTCCCCTTTTTCTCCCCAGTTGTGTCAAGCCAGTTACCCCGCTCTTCCGAGCCGTCCCGGCCGCTGCTCCTCCACCCCCTCGGATGACCCGGGGAGGGCTGCAGACTCCCACATGCCTCCTCTGGTACATGTGGAGTCACCAGCTGCTTCTTTTCACTTGACAGCGAGGAGTTTCACCGAGGGGACGTAGCGCGTGGGAGGATCACGCTATTCCCCCCAGAACAGGTGCCCCGACTGACCAGAGGGGGCGCTAGTGAAGGGACCAGGACACATACCCACATCCGGCTTCCCACCCGCAGACACGGCCAATTGTGTCTGTAGGGACGCCCCGACCAAGCCGGTGGTAACACGGGGATTCGAACTGGTGATCTCCGTGATGGTAGGCAACGGAACAGACCGCCACGCCACCCGGACGCCCCTTTGTTTCCGACAATCCCTGAGTGGATTTAGGAAGATGAATATATGTAGAAAGCCCAACATTAGGTGTGGATGATCCCATCCGCATGGCAAAAAAATCAATCAATCAATCACTCGACCAGCGAATCAATCAATCAATCAGCGAATCAATCAATCAATCAATCAATCAATCAATCAATCAATCAACCAATCAATCTATCTGCCATTTCCTGTTGATCAGATGGGGTTTAGCACTGGATAATAAGTGCAGCGAATGCAGTCTCGTGCGTTCCAGCCCTCTCAGTAACGTCCTGTTTTCCGACACACGTACTCCCTTTAACAAGGCAATATTATTTTACAGTCTCCTGACCTTGGGTACACGGAGTGAAACACAACACCGCTCCCCGGTCTATTTCTGGATTTGTCTTACAGTAAGCTACAGCTAATTGAATCCCGCTCCCCCCCGGCCCGCCAGATGCGAGCGCTGCGGCGGACCCAGTCAGACTCGACCAAAGAGGTCTGCAGAAGGCTGTTTCCTCAGCACATTTTGCGGCTGTTGTGTGAATGTTGTGCGCCTCCAATTATGGCTGGTTTTACCCGTCTTTGTTATTTATCTATCTATTTATCTGAAATCCATACGCTGCGCACCTAATAAGTTCCATGAGCTCAACACTTCCACCAGGAACGACTTGTTTTACAACTTTTCTTCGGTGCAAAAAGTCGTTTCTAAAAAGGTGCATCCGAGATCTTTGCTCTTTCGTACTTTATCCTTTCAAATATTATGGGGAACAACCTGAAGTCACACCAATTCTACATGTATGCACAGGTTATAGGGGAAAAAAATCACAAATTTTTTTTATTTTCCCCTTTTTCTCCCCAATTGTATCCAGCCAATTACCGCTCGATGGTGTTTTAAGCCCCCAACGTACTCTTCAAGGCAGCGCTGCATGGAAGGCAGTCCCCGCCCCCTACAGTTTCAGCCAATCACAGCACTGGCGCTAACCCTAATCCTAACCAGTGCTGTGATTGGATGAAACTGTTGGGGGCGGGGAGTGCCTTCCACGCAGCGCTACCTGGAAGAGTACGTTGGGGGCTTAAAACACCATCGAGTCCAATTACCCCACCCTTCCGAGGCGTCCCGGTCGTTGCTCCGCCCCCTCTGCCGATCCGGGGAGGGCTGCAGACTACCACGTGCCTCCTCCCATACATGTGGAGTCACCAGCCGCTTCTTTTCACCTGACAGCGAGGAGCTTCGCCAGGGGGGCATAGCGCGTGGGAGGATCACGCTATTCCCCCCAGTTCCCCTCGAACAGGTGCCCCGACTGACCAGAGGAGGCGCTAGTGCAGCAACCAGGACACATACCCACATCCAGCTTCCCACCCATAGACACAGACAATTGCGTCTGTAGGGACCCCCGACCAAGCCGGAGGTCACACAGGGATTCGAACTGGTGACCCTCATGTCGGTAGGCAATGGAATAGACCACCAGCCACCCGGACGTCCCTGAATCACAGCTTTCTGAGCAAACTATTTTCATCAGATGAGGCTTCGGGGCTTTACGTACGACCCTGGGTGAGAACTCCGGGGTGTTTGTGGTCTTTTGAGAGTTTTTGTACGAGTTTCGGTGCAGTATGTCACAAGTACGGCCTGGGGTTTCGCGCTGAAAGTGGGAAATTAAAACGCTAAATTGCGAGTGCCTCACTCTACGGCATTCTGCGGACGAAAATGTTGTCGGGGCAGAAAGCGAGCTTGTCTGCCTCCGTCATGTCCGCTCGGTGAGAAGTCAGCCAACTAACCGCACCTCTGGTTGTGTAACAGCTCCGGATCTAGGTGATTCCCTTTGGCAAGGGAGAGAACGAAAACCAAAACAACCCTCAGTTTCTAAAGATAGATAAACTGGTCTATTCGCATGCTGTCAAATCCTTAATCTCCAAACTAACAAAGCCGTGAACGAAAAGTCACTGGCGTTCCAACAACAAATCTCAGCGCCTCCACCTTTAAGGTCAGACCCGGAGCGAGTTGTTCACCTGCCCGAGTCCCGAGAGACGACTTCAGAAACACGCTGACTGAGCTGCAGGAGAAGCAGTACGTGTGGCATAGCCTACAGTTAAAAAATAGCAGCCTCGTCACGGCGAGTTCAGCCGGCCTGCAGAGCTGCAGAGCTGCAGACGTCAAATCCGGTTCGGTTCTCTCGTCGAATCGGTACGAAAACTATGAAGAAAAAAACAAAAACGCCTGTTTGAAGAGCGCCGGCGGTGGCGGATTCAGAATTCCCCCGCCACGCTGCAACCGTGCTGCAGGGTTGCCTAAATAGTTCCTCTTGGGGGGTGGGGGGCAATCAGGTCAGCAGCAGTGCAGGGAAGAAAAAAACAAAAAACGCATGACGTCTTTGAGGGCCGCCATCTGTGTGCAATTTTATGTGAAATCCGTTCGAAGAACAAAAGTCCTGCGAGATAAGGATCCTTAAAGGCAAAACTTTCTCAGATGGAGGTCCCCGTCTCTTAATGTGCATCTATTATCAAGATTTATGCCCTTTGTGGTGCTGTAAAGCAGTTGTGCGAAAAAACCCTTCCTGTTGAGTGAATTATAAGTGGATTTTTACACCGTAATCACGCCGCATTGTCGGGGAGTGCTCAGGCTAGCGCCGCTGGCCCGGTAATTAAGGCTTCGATAAGGCATTGTTGATGGGCTGTGTGTGCAAAAGCATTTTAATCACTGGAGCATATTGCTGCACATAAAAGCCACGGACCGGCTAGCGTGGAACCGATGTGAGGGCCCCCGCAACCCTGCAGCCAACTAATGTGCCTGCACATGCATGTGCTCGACTGAGCGCGTGCGAACCGGCCTCGCCTCGCACTGGGAACACCTCTCCTGTCCGGCCGACCCAAAGATTATCTCTGTGAAAGAATGGTGGGATATAGGGGCTTTTCCCTCGCCCCCACCCCCCCACACGTCTTTTGTCTCTACGCTACACCCTTCACCCGGGGCCCAACACTCGAGCTTTGACCGGGAGCCTCTGGTGCAAAATGGTCCAGAACTCAAATCCTTTTTTGATTTTCCCCCTTTTCTCCCCAGTTGTACCCGGCCAATTACCCCACTCTTCCGAGCCGTCCCGGTCGCTGCCCCTCTGCCGATCCGGGGAGGGCCGCAGACTACCACCTGCCTCCTCCCATACATGTGGAGTCACCGGCCGCTTCTTTTCACCCGACAGTGAGGAGTTTCGCCAGGGGGGCGTAGCGCGTGGGAGGATCACGCTGTTCACCCCAGTTCCCCGCTCGACCCAAACAGGCGCCCTGACTGACCAGAGGAGGCGCTAGTGCAGCGACCAGGGTTTGCCACCCGCTGACACGGCCAACCGTGTCTGTAGAGACGCCCGACCAAGCCGGCGGTAACAAGGGGATTCGAACTGGCGAGCCCCGTGTTGGTCAGAACTCAAATTCTTAAGAAATCAGCCCTGGGTTCGGCACAGCTATCATTAGGGATGGGTATCGTTAAGACTTTAACGGTACTACTACTCTTACCGATACTGCTTATCGATCCGGTGCTTTAACAATACTCTTCTCGGTCCTGCTGGTTATTTTTTAAGAGAAAAAAAATGAACAAATGAAGAAAATAATTAACATTGCTTCATTTTGTCATGTCTGGATCATCGGCCCATGTTGGTATAATGTAGTTACTCCGCGTGGGCTCCAGGCTGCTAGCGTACATAACATACCTAGGTGGTCTAAATCTGCACATTTCTCCACCTGCATGTGATGCACTCTCGCTGGGTGTTTGGACGGATCGCTTGTGTTACCGCCCTCACATGCAAAAGACTTGAACTTGTGGCACCGAGCATCGTCAGCACCGACTCCAGCGAAGCATAACCAGAACTTCTGACCTTTTACTCCTCTCTCCACCGTCGTCACTAAGAGCAGTCTCCGTGTGTGTGCGTGTGTGTGTGTGTTAGTGTGTGTGTGTGTGTGTGTGTGCGAGAGAGAGTGTGTGTGCATCTTAGAGAGTGGCAGAGGGATGGCCCCGCCCCTCGGCTCACACATCCAACAGGATCTCAGCGAGATCTCTGTTCTGGATTGGGAATAGCATCATAGACAAACGTCTTAATCTTGCTGCAACTTAGAAACGGAGACGGGGAGATAAAAGAGATAAAAGACACAACATACATTTTTTTTGTGTGCATCCCCCCCCACCCCCCCTTTTTCTCCGCAATTGTATCTGGCCAACACCCCCACTCTGCCGAGCTATTTCGGTCGCTGCTCCACCCCCTCTGCCGATCCGGGGAGGGCTGCAGACTACCACGTGCCTCCTCCGATATACGTGGAGTCGCCAGCCGCTTCTTTTCACCTGACAGTGAGGAGTTTCACCAGGGGGACGTAGCGCGTGGGACGATCATGCTGTTCCCCCCAGTCCCCCCCCCTGAACAGGCGTCCTGACCGACCAGAGGAGGCGCTAGTGCAGCGTCCAGGACACATGCCAACATCAATTGGCCAATTGTGTCTGTAGGGACGCCCGACCAAGCTGGAGGTAACACAGGGATTCAAACGGGCGATCCCTTGTGTTGGTAGGTAACGCAATAGACCGCCACACCACCTGGATGCCCTGTCTAGTGCATTGTTAACGAGTCCATCCGTCATGTTTTCTGGCTAGACATAAACAAGGCGGTGATGCTACAGAGGTGGTGGAGGATCTGGCGGGACTGAAACCAGGGATTCTCTCGTATGTTTTCAAACAGGGTTTTATCAGCAATCTGAAGACTTGAAACCCAGGGCCTTCCCAAGATTGATGTTTGTTCTCTATCTTCAACATCCTCTCTTACTTCCTCTCCCCCCTTCTTTCTTCTACCACCACTGCCCTTCATATCCCCCCTCTCTCTCTCTCTGCTTGGTGCAAGGTGAGGATCACAAAAGGAACACCTGGCAGATGCGGATGCAGCCTCTTCGTCTCATTGTCTCCCCCTATCAACCCTTCCACACACACACACACACACACACACACACATTTTTCGGAGGGCCTCAGCCTCAACAGCCGCAGGAATGGCACACAAGCCCCCCCCCCCCCCACCCCCAGCTTACCTTTCACACGACAGGAAGTGCCACTCAGCCGAGGAGCTGCATGTACATGTCCCTCTCCTACACTGCACTCCCACCCTCTCTCTCCCCTCTGAGTGTGTACATGCATGTGTGTGTTCTGTGAGAGAGACATGGGGGCTGAAGCAGAGACAGGGTAACAGTTAAGCGAGACAGAGAGGACAGAGAAAGAGGGACAGACAGAGAGAGAGAGACAAAGTCTCGATTAAAGTCCTGACGCATGCTCAGTAATCCAGGTCAGGGAGTCGCAGAAGGCGGATCGGTTCATCCGGACACAACGTCCAGCGGGAGAAACGTTTCATCCCTCGTCCAAGTGTCTTCGTCAGTCTCAACTGACTGCGGGTCAGGAATCAGGAATGCTTTATTTGTCATTTCACTTCATGCACTTGTGTACAGGAAATGCAACAAAATGCCGTTTCCCCAGCCCACAGCAGTACAACACAAAGAGAAAAACACATACAAAACCTACAAGAACACACATATCCAAACTAACACATATAAGAAACAAACAAAAAAAAAATCACTGTCCAAGGGAACGAACGCCAGCAAGGATGACTGTCGGAACCGCCGGTCTGCATGGGCTAGCAGTTAGCTTAGCCCGCCCCGCTTCCACGTCCTGTCAGACCGCCCTCGGCGTTTCCGCCTCAGGCGCAGCTTCAAGCAGGCGCCGTGGTCCCCTGGCCCACCGAACGAAGCAAACCAAGCTCTTCCAGCTGATCCAGCACCAGCTCTCCCGACTGGATACCCTCGACACACCTCTCTGCACTCCTTACGACGACATCAAAAACACCACAGTCAACACCAGGTGAGGCCGTCGCCAGACCGCCCTCGGTGTTATCAGAACTGATGGTCTGCATGGGCTAGCAGTTAGCTTAGCCTGTCCCACCTCCCAGCCAACGCAGCGCCAGCTCTTCCAGCCATCAGACGAAGACAAACTTAGACGCTGCATGGACGGTACTGGGTGAGACCGCTGCAAATGTGAATTCACGCTGCCATATTCTGACACTGGCACTGGGTGAGGCCGCTGCAAACGTGAATTCGCACAGCCATCTTCCCACACTAGAAGCGGTATCCCCAGGTATCCTCCAACCTTATAAACAGCTCAGTTGCATAAGGACTGAAACCAACGATTGGTTTCATATGCAAATTGACGTAGCCATTAACTAGAGTTTCAATGGCCACGTGTATTATTCACAGAGGATTTGGGAATAGTTACAATCACAGCATTGTAAAATGGCGAGCGATGTGCTCTTAGGCCTTTCCCCTCGGTTCAGGAATTGTCGTTCCCTCTTCACATAGATGGCTTCTTTGACTCCCCATTCAAACGAGTGTTTCTCCCTATCAAGGATGTGCACATCCTCATCCTTGAAAGAGTGGCCACTGGCCTGTAGATGGGTTTAGACTGTGGAGTCCTGGCCTGACGTGTTAGCTCTCCTGTGTTGTGTCATCCTCTTGGCCACCGTCTGTTTGGTTTCCTCGATGTACAAGTCACAGCAATCCTCCTGGTTCTTAACAGCGTACACTATATAGCTGTTTGTGCTGGGGGACCTGACCCTTGGATGGGCCAATTTCTGGCGCAGCGTATTTTATGGTTTGAAAGCAACTGAGACGCAGTGTTTGGAAAATATGCATCTCAACTGTTCCAACACTCTTGCCATATACGGAATCACCACTGGTTTACACTTAGACAGCTGTTGTTCTTCTCCTCTCTTTGATTGGCTGGTACACTGTTTAGGCATCTTCCTGGCTTTGACAAACGCCCGGTTATGATAACCACACTTAACCAGGGCCTGTTTAATGTGGGATTTCTCCCCTTCCCCATCCACATACTGATCAGTACTTAAGGTTTGACTCTCATCATCCACTGGAGCACAAACAAGGAGTCATCAGGACGCTGTGCCAACGAGCAAACAATGTTCTCACTGACACCGTGGCCGAGGAATCACCTTCTGTGATTTTGATTAAAGTGTTTACATAGCTAATATCCAAGTATACACGGATTTGTTTAATAATCGGTCTGAGATGTGTCAGCTCTTCCATTACTCTGATCGTGTACTCACACCAAGATGTTACCCAAGATGGGGCTGACTGATGGCGACACGGTACGAGCTTCCCTCCTTTGTATTAGTTTTTGCATTAATTGTTTGCTTTCTCGCACATACTACAATGATCTTTTATGACCATGAGAACTTACTGGACTTAAGACTTAATGTTCCAGACTTGTGTGCACCCCTGGAAATACCAAAAGACATTGTTTACAACCCCACGATATCTTGGAGCACCAGCAACCGACGCCAATACAGGCGGAGACGTGGAAGATGAGGCAGGGTCCTAGCTAAACTATGGCATTGCACGACTCAACCTTCCATCCCTAACATTTTGCTATCCAATGTACAGTTTTTTGGCAACAAGCTAGATGAACTACACTGCCATATAAGCTCCCAACGGAACATAAGGGATTGCTGCATGTTCTGTTTTACTGAGACCTGGCTGATCTCGAACATCCTGGACAGGGCCATACAGCCTGACAGCTTCTTTGTGCACCGACTGGACTACTTGTGTGAAACAACAGGCAAGGTAAAACGTGGAGGAGTATGTTTTCTAGTTAACAACTCATGGTGCACCGATATAGAAGTAATCTCCCAGTCCTGTTCACCGGTATTGGAACATCTTACAATCAAGTGTTGACCACTTTATCCACCAAGGCAATTCCCCTTTGTCTTTCTTCACGTCTGCATCAACGTTTGTCTTCGTTTGACGGCTGAGAGAGCTGGCGCTGGATCGGCTGGGAGAGCTGATGCTGGATCAGCTGGGAGAGCTTGGTCTGCTGCGTCCTGTGGGCCCAGGGACCACAGCCCTGCCCGGAGTTTTGCTCTAAGGTGTAACACCAAGGGCGGTCTGACAGGACGTGGAAGCGGGGCAGGCTAAGCTAACTGCTAGCCTATGCAGACCGGCAGTTCCGATAACACCGAGGGCGGTGGCCTCACCTAGCCTTGACTGTGTTTTTAGTGTCATCACGCGGAATGCGGGGAGGTGTGTCGCAGGTGTCTGGATGGGAGAACTAGAGTTGGATTGGCTGAAGGGGCCTGGTCAGCTGTGTACGGCATGCCCAAGGAATATGGCCCTGCGCCCGAGGAGGAAACATCGAGGGCGGTCTGACAGGATGTGGAAGTGGGGCAGGCTAAGCTAACTGCTAGCCCATGCAGACCGTCAGTTCCGACAGTCATCCTGGCTGGCGTTCATTCTCCTTGACAGTGATTTTTTTTAGTTTTTTTAGTTTGGATATATGTGTTAGTTTGGATATATATGCTCTTTTAGTTTTGGATATGTGTTTTTGTCTTTGTGTTGCACTGCGGGCTGGGGGAAATTATGTTTCATTTCATTTCATATGCGCAAGTGTATGACATGAAATGAAATGACAATTAAAGTGTTTCTGATTCCTGATTCCCTTCATCCTGTTAACTGCTGTTCATGTTCCATAAAAAAACCAACACTACAGTAACTCTGGAAGAGCTCTACGGCGCTATCAGCAGCTATGAGAATCAGCATCCACAGGCTATTTCCATTGTGGCAGGGGACTTAATCACTGAAGCCTCAAATCGGTGCTACCTAAATACTTCCAGCATGTAAGCTGTCCAACCAGGGGTGACAAGATCTTGGATCACTGCTACTCCACGTTCAAGGGAGCGTACAGGTCTGTTCCACAGCCTCATTTCAGGAAATTGGACCATTCATCCGTGTTCTTGTTACCTGTTTACAAGAGTAAACAACAACAGTTGTTAAGAGTGAGAAACCCACCTTGAGGACAGTACAGTGCTGGTCGTGGGAAAATAAGCTCAAACTTCAGGGTCGTTTTGATTCAACAGACTGGTCGACTTTTAGGAACCCTCTGACCCTGAACTAATACGCCGATACAGTTACTATGTTAAATTCAGTGTGGACACCTCTACACCACTCGTACCAATCACTCCTATCTGAATCAGAAACCTTGGATTAATAGCGACATTCGGCTGAGACTAAAGGACTGCTGCTTTCAAAGCCAGGGAAGCCAGATAGGTACGTGCTGAGGAAAACCATCAAGTAAGCCAAAAAACAATACCAGGATAAACTAGAACAGCACTAGGACTGAGACTCCAGGCACATGTGGGCAGGGACTGAAAGCGATAACGGACTACAAACCCAAGCCGGGCAGTTTTACCAACACCACTGCTTCACTCACGGATGACTTGAACAGGTTCTGTGCCCACTTGAAGTGTAACTCAGGAGCACCAGACTATACACAGAACCTTGTTTAGCACTCAATTAATGAGGCAACACATCAAGTGAAAGAAGCTGACGTGAGTAAGGTTTTTAAATCTGTCAAAGCATGCAAAGCTGCAGGCCCAAACAGTATCACATCTCATGTCCTTAAGAAATGCTCTAATCAGCTCTCAAATCTTTTTAGACATTTTCAACCTGTCACTGTCACTATGTGTGGTTTCTACATGCTTTCAGAAAACCTTTATGATGCCTGTACCAAAAAAAAAATCACTTGTATCCTATCTTAATAACTACAAAGCTGTTTCTCTGACCTCAGTAATAATGAATGCTTTGAAAAATTAGTCAAGACATACATAAATCTTAACATTCCTGCCGACCCTGATCCGCTACAGTTGCTTATCAGTCAAACAGATCTGTTGAAGAGGATGTGTCGTTGGCTCTATTTACTGTGGTAAAACACCTTGAAAGTAAAAACACCGAATGTTGTTTATTGACTACAGCGCTGCATTGAACACCATTGTACCATCTAAATTGGTGTTAAAGCTTAGGGACCTTGGTCTTTGTAATTTCATCTTAAGTGGTTATATGACTTTCTGACAGGTAGACCTCAGACAGTGAGAGCAGGTACCAGCTACTCAACTACCATAGTTCTCAACACAGGAGCACCACAGGGTTGTTGCTTTAGTCCCTTACTCCACAGTCTGTTCACAAAAGACTGTGTCGCCACATATAATAACAGCATAATGACATTCGCAGATGACACCCCAGTAATTGGACTGATAAATGACAACAATGAAGATGCCTACAGGAAAGAGGTGAGGGACCTATCCGTATGGTGACAAGATAAACGCCTCCCCCTAAGTGTCGAGAAAACAAAGGAGATAATTGTTGATTTTAGGAAGTCCAAAATGGCTCAGACACCAGTTTACAACAATGGTGTTCCTGTTGAAATTGTGAAGAACTTCAGATTTTTAGGCATTCAGATCTCAAGACTCCCTTCTCCTGGTCTCTAAACACCAGCTGTGTCATTAAGAAGGCACAAAAGAGACTATACTTTCTGAGATGCCTTGAAAAACTCAGAATGTCCACAAAAACCCTGATCAATTTCTATCACACTACCATAGATAGCACCCTTACTGGAAGCATACTGGTGTGGTTTGGCAACGTGACTGAACAGGTCCACAAACAACTGAGAAGGACAGTAAAAACCACTTCAGACATCACAGGAACAGCACTGCCACAGCTTCAGGACATGTACACCACCCATTGCAGAAGGGAGGCCCTAAGTATGACGGAGGACAGCATCCACCCAGCACATGGTCTGTTCTCCTCCTTCCCTCAGGACGCTTACGGAGCATCAGACCTCCGACCAGATGTCTCCAAGACAGTTTTTACCCCCAGGCAGGCAGAATAATGAACAGTAGGTGCCTTACATAACGTCAGTGACTTATTATTTTGTGGGATTTCTTATTTATTGGTTTTGTTATTATTTATTGTTTCCTTATATATAGTTTTAAGGGCTGAGAGAACCATGGTCTATGTGTTTCATTGCAATTGAAGGTACATGGTACTTTTTATATGTATATAAAACAATAAAGTAAACTTGACTTGATTTGTGTCATCACTGTCTGACAGTAGCAGTGACAGTCCTCGAGCGAGCACGTCAGATCATTTTCTCCACCTGTCTGTACTTTTTTTCTTGTTTTATGTGTCACTGCAGAAGATAATGACAGGAGTGTCCCTTTACAGTTAGTCAGCTAACAGGCTAATAGCCGTGTCATGTCTGTGTTGTACAAACATCCGGTTCACTGCGTTTAGTGACCTTCTGTGTGTGCAATTTCAAAAAACCAAAAGAAAACCGATTTAAGAGGTATGTATGTGCCTATATGTACATCAAAAGATTGAGCAAAATTCTGGGTGTCTTGATCATGTAAATCTTATTCTGACCTTACCCTAACAGAGATGATAAAAGAAAGATCTGTACATGACTGTTCGTTTGTTGTTGGGTTTTTTTTTTTTTTTTAATTTTTTTCTCCCAAATTGTGCTTGGCCAATTACCCCACTCTTCCGAGGCGGTCCAGTCGCCGCTCCAACCCCCTCTGCCGAACCGGGCAGGGCTGCAGACCACCACATGCCTCCTCCGATACATGTGGAGTCATCAGCCCCTTCTTTTCACCTGACAGTGAGGAGTTTCGCCAGGGCAACGTAGCACATGGGAGGATCACGCTATTCCCCCCCGTCCCCCCTCCCCCCTGAACAGGCGCCCCGACCGACCAGAGGCGCTAGTGCAGCGACCAGCACACATACCCACATCCGGATTCCCACCCGCAGACACGGCCAATTGTGTCTGTAGGGATGCCCGACCAAGTCAGCGATAACACGGGGATTTGATCCGGCGATCCCCATGTTGGTAGGCAACGGAATAGACCGCTACGCTACCCAGACGCCCGTGTACATGACCGTTTTAAAGTCTTAGTCATGCCTTTATTGGTTTATGATTGTAGCCAGCTTGTGTCAGTGTGCCATGAGGGTCTACCTCTCAGCATGCTTTCTGGCTTGCTTAAGTAAACAGCTCCGTTCAAATCCACAATACAGTGACCATGTGACATAGAGACGACTCTTTTGTGACTCATTTCCAACAGCTTAACTGATCAACCTTTAAAATCTGGTTCTGGCTGGTATGGTGACCGCTGATTGGTCTTTACTTTTACTAGTAACATTTCTGGGGGGGGGGGGGTTCCCATTGGGATTTTACTCTACATTTTGTTGGGGTTTTTTTCCTCTTTTTTTGAGGGGGTATTTTTTTCTCCCCAATTGTCGCCGGCCAATTACCCCACTCTTCCGAGCCATCACGGTCACTGCTCCGCCCCCTCTGCCAATCCAGGGAGAGCTGCAGACTACCACATGCCTCCTCCGATACATGTGGAGTCATCAGCCCCTTCTTTTCACCTGACAGTGAGGGGTTTCGCCAGGGCAACGTAGCACATGGGAGGATCACGCTATTCCCCCCCGTCCCCCCTCCCCCCTGAACAGGCGCCCCGACCGACCAGAGGCGCTAGTGCAGCGACCAGCACACGTACCCACATCCGGATTCCCACCCGCAGACACGGCCAATTGTGTCTGTAGGGATGCCCGACCAAGCCAGCGATAACACGGGGATTTGATCCGGCGATCCCCATGTTGGTAGGCAACGGAATAGACCGCTACGCTACCCAGACGCCCGTGTACATGACCGTTTTAAAGTCTTAGTCATGCCTTTATTGGTTTATGATTGTAGCCAGCTTGTGTCAGTGTGCCATGAGGGTCTACCTCTCAGCATGCTTTCTGGCTTGCTTAAGTAAACAGCTCCGTTCAAATCCACAATACAGTGACCATGTGACATAGAGACGAATCTTTTGTGACTCATTTCCAACAGCTTAACTGATCAACCTTTAAAATCTGGTTCTGGCTGGTATGGTGACCGCTGATTGGTCTTTACTTTTACTAGTAACATTTCTGGGGGGGGGGGGGGGGTTTCCATTGGGATTTTACTCTACATTTTGTTGGGTTTTTTTCCTCTTTTTTTGAGGGGGGATTTTTTTCTCCCCAATTGTCGCCGGCCAATTACCCCACTCTTCCGAGCCATCACGGTCACTGCTCCACCCCCTCTGCCAATCCAGGGAGAGCTGCAGACTACCACATGTCTCCTCCGATACATGTGGAGTCGCCAGCCGCTTCTTTTCACCTGACAGTGAGGAGTTTCACCAGGGGGACGTAGCGCGTGGGAGGATCAGGCTATTCCCCCGAGTTCCCCCTACCCCCCCCCCCTTAACAGGTGCCCCAACTGACCAGTGGAGGCGCTAGTACAGCGACCAGGACACGGCCAATTGTGTCTGTAGGGATGGCTGACCAAGAAGCCGGAGGTAACATGGGGATTCGAACAGGCGATCACATTTTGTTGCTTTTGGGTAAAATGTAATCAACTTTTCAGAGAGAGAGAAAAGACTCCTGGCTGACTGTTTGACGAAGAACACACAACAAACACATACACTGGAAACTGGGGTTGTGAAATGTCCACCAATGTCTTTTCTCAAGCCTCAAAAGTTTAAAAACACCACAAACAAATGACACTTCCCCTTGGATTCAGTTTCTAGATACTGGAAGATGTTACTCTGGCCAGACCACTATCGTACCGTGCCTACCAAATGTTTCCTCATAACCTTCAAAACACATGTAAACAAGGTTGTTTGGAAAAATAAACAATAAATAACAGCCGACTACGTGCCAGGAACTGGTTTCATGCTTCCAGGGTCAGGATGTACTCAACAGAACACAAAAATGTCCTACGCTGAAAAATTAAAACAACAACAACAGAAAAGAATGTGGGGCCATGAGTTGCACGATCTTAAAGTGTGTCTGCTTTGTGTCTGGCAGAATTGGTCAAATGGCGAGTCACAGTCTAAACATTTAACAAAAATTCTGCTGTTAAAATTACTGATTTCCCAACCATCATAGAAAGGGAAACCAGTCTGGAATAAGCGTAATAAATGTCAGCTTTGCTTCTTTTTACACATTCTGTACTATAAACAGCAGGCTGTGGATTCAGATAAGGTATCTTAAAGGGAGGGCTTGCCAATTTTTAGCCGTATTTTCATGCATTAATCGTAGTGGTGATATAACGGGCACAATTTTCGCCAATTTTGTCTGTATCACCGTAGCCCTCTACAGCAAACTGGCCTTCTTCCACCATCCATTGAGGTCAGCGGATGACAGAAGAACTACAAGGCTGATATGCTGAGACGTTCGTTCCCCAGTCTCGGCCATTGAGAAAGTCTTCCGCAATGCATTCTGGTAAATGCAGGCAATACAGAACAGCTCTCTTGGTAGTAGAATGTTGATTTCTTTGTCAAAATCAACTGCAGCAGGGGGGTGTCCGGGTGGCATAGCAGTCTAGTCTGTTGCCTCCCAAAACGGCGATCACCGGTTTGAATCCCCATGTTACCTCCGGCTTGGCCGGGCGTCCCTACAGACACAATTGGCCAGGTAGCGCCTCTTCTGGTTGGTCAGGGAGCCTGTTCAGGGTGGAGGTGGAACTGGGGGAATACTGTGATCCGGTGGCACGGTGGTGCAGTGGTTAGCACTGTTGCCTGAGAGCAAGAAGGTCCTGGGTTCGAACCTTGGGGTTGTCCAACCTTGGCGGGGGGGGGATATCCCAGGTTGTCCTCCGTGTGGAGTTTGCATATTCTCCCCGTGTCTGTGGTGGGATTTCTCCGGGTACTCTGGTTTCCCCCACCATCAAAAAGACATAGATGTTAGGGTTAGTACTCCTGTCTGTGCCTCTGACCGAGGCATGGCAAGATGAACTGGAGTTGGTCCCTGGGCACTGCACGGCAGCTGCCCACTGCTCCTAGCTACACAGCTAGGATGGGTTAAATTCAGAGATCATTAAAGCATATCAAAATCAAAATCAAAATTTAAAAAAAAAAAAATCCTCCCACGCGCTACGTCCCCCTTGCGAAACTCCCCACTGTCAGGTGAAAAGAAGCGGCTGGTGAGTTCACATGTATCGGAGGAGGCACGGGGTGGTCTGCAGCCCTCCCCGGACCGGCAGAGGGGGAGGAGCAGCGACCGGGATGGCTCGGAAGAGTGGAGTAATTGGCCGGGTACGATTGGGGAGAAAAAGGAGGGGGGGGGGATCCAGAAGGAACTGCAGCAAAGTGGTTATCATTTTAAATGACTAGCTAGACCACCACTGTTTAGTAGACATGCAGATTATTAGCGGCCAAATGTCGCTTTAACAGCCTGCTGAGGAAGTAATCCTCATGAACGGACCATAAATTAACACAAATACCACAACAGCGTCACAATTCCTGCTGTGCACCATACAGCCCAAACACGCCAGCCTTTAGATTATCAAATACAGAAATACTTTACTCCGTAGGACTTTCCATATCCTGCAAAGGGGCGCTTTCTCTTCTGCCTCTTCCCCCCCCCCCACCCCCTTCAAAACCATAATAAAAAGGGGGATAAAAAGAACGAAAGAAAAACATGACAAAATGCTCCACGGTGAAAGGGTTTTGTTCGCAGGATTTTCAAAGACAGAGGAAACAGGCCTGAACATCTGCGGCACGGGGAGCAGTGCCGAACGTGATTATACCTCTTTCACACATCAATACAGGTACCGGTATATTTTCCTTTTAAAGAGAAGGGAGGGAGGGCAGGGGTCTTTGTTGGGATCAGGATGTTGTTGTAAAGTGATGCTCCTCTCCTCCATTCATATTAAATCTATCTCGGGAGAGTATCAGCAGCAGACTGCTTCCATGTGCTGGTAGGAGGGCTGGCCACCATTCAGACCAACCAGGTGAGGACTGAGAGATAGACAGATAGCGAGAGGGAGGCAGAGAGAGAGAGAGAGGTAGAGAGAGATAGATAGAGGTAGAAAGACAGATAGATAAAGAGAGAGAGCGAGAGAGAGGTAGAAAGACAGATAGGAAGAGCGGGAGAGAGAGGGAGAGCGGCACAGAGATAAGATAGATAGTGAGGGAGAGATAGCTATAAGGAGAGGGGGGAGAGAGAAAGAGGGAGAGATTGAGAAAGGGGGAGAGAGACAGAAAGAGAGAGGGGGAGAGGGAGAAAAGAGAGAGAGAGCGAGAGAGGTAGAGAGGGATAGAAAGGGAGAGGGAGAAAGAGAGAGAGGGCGAGAGAGAGAGAGAGCAGTAGATAGATAGAAAGGGAGCGATAGATAGATAGAAAGGGGGAGAGAGAAGTAGGAGAGAGATAGAGAACAAGGGAGCAAGACAGATAGAAAGAGAGAGAGGGAGAAAACAGCATGACAGAGAGAGAGCGACAGAAAGGGACAGAGAGAGAGAAAATAGATGGGTGGTGTCAGTGTGTGTGAGTGTATTTGTGTGTGTGTGTGTGTGTGTGTGTGTGTGTGTGTGTGTGTGTGTGAGTGTATTTGTGTGTGTGTGTGTGTGTGTGTGTGTGTGTGTGTGTGTGTGTGTGAGTGTATTTGTGTGTGTGTGTGTGTGTGTGTGTGTGTGTGTGTGTGAGTGTATTTGTGTGTGTGTGTGTGTGTGTGTGTGTGAGTGTATTTGTGTGTGTGTGTGTGTGTGTGTGTGTGTGTGTGTGAGTGTATTTGTGTGTGTGTGTGTGTGTGTGTGTGTGTGAGTGTATTTGTGTGTGTGTGTGTGTGTGAGTGTATTTGTGTGTGTGTGTGTGTGAGTGTATTTGTGTGTGTGTGTGTGTATTTGTTTGTGTGTGTGTGTGAGTGTATTTGTGTGTGTGTGTGTGAGTGTATTTGTGTGTGTGTGTGTGTGAGTGTATTTGTGTGTGTGTGTGTGTGTGTGAGTGTATTTGTGTGTGTGTGTGTGTGTGTGTGTGTGTGTGAGAGTGTATTTGTGTGTGTGTGTGTGTGTGTGTGTGTGTGTGGCAGGTAAGAGGAGTAAATGTGTGTATTGTGAAGGACAGTGCATGCTTGTGGGTATGTGTGCGTGCGCCACAAAATACGCACACCCCTCAGCGTAGCTTGCGCTCAACATTCACACGTGCGCGCCCAAAGACGCGTAAACTGACCTGCTCGCACACTTACACGGGTACACAAAGTCTAACAACGTCTTGTTATACTGCCTGACAAACCCAACTTCCTGTTCACCCAGGAAATAAGAGTAAACTTAGGAGGACAGACCAGTGAAGAAGGGGAGGAGCCTGGGGGTATAGGATGGGCCCTCTATGATGTGTGTGTGTGTGTGTGTGTGTGCATGTGTGTATGCTTCAGGAAGACTGTGACAGTTTTACTACGCAGTCAAATATTTATAACCTTCAACCTTTTAGGAGCCCCTAAGCCAGGAACCGGCCCCATGCAGCAGCACTCGCTCCACTGTAATGCCCCGGCAGGCAGGGCACCTGTAAATCTCTCTGTGACGGGACTCGTGTGTGTGTGTGTGTGTGTGTGTGCGCAGTTTCAACTCTCGCCGTTGCAGCAGAATAGTTAGTGCAGTCAAAAGAGCGACTCTGCCTGTCAGAATGAATCTCGGGCGGCGTTCCTCTACCTGCTCGGAGCGAGGGAATAAAAAGCAGACGATATTTAAGAGGTGGAATGTGCTACATACCGTAAATAGCTTGGCTTGCACAGTGAGCGATGTCATTTACTGTGGGCGGTGTGCTTTCTTTTCGTGTCTTGTGCGGGGAAAGGACTCGTCATATACCAAAACGGTGTAACTCAGATCTTGTTTCATGCCTTGTGATGTTGCAATCTAGATATTTAGACAATGTGATACAAACTGTTCCGTGATTTCTGCCTCCCCCGCTCTTTTTAACACATACACATGAAGGGTAGCGTCGGGGGTGTCGTCAATTTTAGCAGCTTACTCCCTTATTCCTGATCTTTCCACTTTGCACACGCACATACACACGCCCCCATACACATGTGCACACGCACACACACACACACACACACACACACACACACACACACACACACATACACACACCTTTGTCCTTCCCTGGAGACCAAAATGCACCACGAGTGTCTTTAATATCCTCAATGAACAAATCAAAGGGCATCATGAAAGCTTTCCCCCCTACAGATGGAAGATGGCGGCGCGAATTCATGCTTGCGGCAGCCTCACCCAGTACCGTCCATGCAGTGTCTTTGTCCACGTCTGCGTTGAAGTTTGTGTCTTTGTTTGATGGCTGGGAGAGCTTGGTCTGCTGCATCCGGTGGGCCCAGGTACCACGGCCCTGCCTGGAGCTGCACTTGAGGAGGAAACACCGAGGGTGGTCTGACAGGACCTGGAAGCGGGGCAGGCTAAGCTAACTGCTAGCCCATGCAGACCGGCAGTTCCGATAACACCGAGGGCGGTCTGGCGGCGGCCTCGCCTAGCATTGACTGTGTTTTGGGTATCGTTGTGTAGAAGTGTGTGGAAGGGGTCTGGCTGGGAGAGCCGGCATTGGATCGGCTGGGGGAGCCAGGTTTGCTGCGTCCAGTGGGCCCAGGTACCACGGCCCTGCCTGGAGTTGTGCCTGAAGAGGTAACACCGAGGTTTGTCTAACATGACGCGGAAGCGGGGCAGGCTAAGCTAACTGCTAGCCCATGCAGACCGGCAGTTCCGATACCACCGAGGGCGGTCTGGCGGCGGCCTCGCCTAGCATTGACTGTGTTTTGGGTATCGTTGTGTAGAAGTGTGTGGAAGGGGTCTGGCTGGGAGAGCTGGCATTGGATCGGCTGGGGGAGCCTGGTTTGCTGCGTCCAGTGGGCCCAGGTACCACGGCCCTGCCTGGAGTTGTGCCTGAAGAGGTAACACCGAGGTTTGTCTAAAAGGACGCGGAAGCGGGGCAGGCTAAGCTAACTGCTAGCCCATGCAGACCGGCCGTTCCAATAATAACAAGAGCCATCTGGCGGTGGCCTCGCCTAGTGTTGACTGAGTTTTTGGTGTTGTCGTGTGGAGTGCGGGGAGGTGTGTTGAAGGTGTCTGGCTGGGAGAGCTGGCATTGGATGGGCTGGGGGAGCGTGGTTTGCTGCATCCGGTGGGCCCAGGTACCACGGCCCTGCCTGGAGCTGCACTTGAGGAGGAAACACCGAGGGTGGTCTGACAGGACCTGGAAGCGGGGCAGGCTAAGCTAACTGCTAGCCCATGCAGACCGGCAGTTCCGATAACACCGAGGGCGGTCTGGCGGCGGCCTCGCCTAGCATTGAATGTGTTTTGGGTATCGTTGTGTAGAAGTGTGTGGAAGGGGTCTGGCTGGGAGAGCCGGCATTGGATCGGCTGGGGGAGCCAGGTTTGCTGCGTCCAGTGGGCCCAGGTACCACGGCCCTGCCTGGAGTTGTGCCTGAAGAGGTAACACCGAGGGTGGTCTGACAGGACGCGGAAGCGGGGCGGGCTAAGCTAACTGCTAGCCCATGCAGACCAGCAGTTCCAATAATAACAAGAGCCATCTGGCGGTGGCCTCGCCTAGCATTGACTGTGTTTTGGGTATCGTTGTGTAGAAGTGTGTGGAAGGGGTCTGGCTGGGAGAGCTGGCATTGGATGGGCTGGGGGAGCGTGGTTTGCTGCATCCGGTGGGCCCAGGTACCACGGCCCTGCCTGGAGTTGCACTTGAGGAGGAAACACCGAGGGTGGTCTGACTGGACCTGGAAGCGGGGCAGGCTAAGCTAACTGCTAGCCCATGCAGACCGGCAGTTCCGACAGTCATCTTGGCGTTTGCTCTCTTGGACAGTGAATTTTTTTGTGGACATGTTGGATATATGTGTTTTTTTGTCTTTGTGTCGCACTGCTGTGGGCTTGGGGAAATGATATTTCATTTCATGGACACAAGTGCATGAAATTAAATGACAAATAAATGTTCCTGATTCCTGATAGCTCAAGTAAACCACAGGCAATTCATCTGATAAATATGTCATCACAGTGGCCTTCTTGAACGCAGATACCTGGACTGACAGTGTCTTTTCAACTCTTTCACTCCTTTCTGCTCATTAAAGAAATGGAAGCTGGAAGCAGAGTGTCCAGAAGGAAGAGATTTTACAGGAAAAGCACTTGCGTGCTGTGGAAGACATTTTCGCTTGTATCTAGGCAGCAGATTTCAAGCTGACATGTTCGCCTCCCAGAGTAAAATGACTTATTCTTTTGTCTTGTTTTTGTCGTTCTCAGCTGAAACAGCCCTCAGTCAAAGGTGCGCCCGGTCTGAAGAGGGACTCGCAAACTGCTTTTCCAGTTGTCTTTGTGCATCTCTGTGCTTCTCCAGGGGACCACTGACAGTAATTCATCCACACTGACGGCCATATGGTATACTGCTCTGCCTTCTCTGCTTCACAAACACCACAGAAGTGGGGGTGGGGGGGGGGGTAAAGTGCATGAAAAATAATGCACATCCTGACGCGGGCTCATTTCTGCTATCTCAATATGAATGCACAAATTTTCAGACGTTCTGGCAGACATGCACATGCACACACATAAGCACACAGACACGTGCACGTACCAACACACACACACGCCGACATGATATTAAAACCATGAGCGAACCTCGGCTTTGCAACCGTTTCCCTCGAAAACTGAAAGTGGTCCATCTGTGTATAATTTTACTATCCGTCCATAATTTGTACCTATCGGGTAACATTTGTTTATCTGACTGTCGGTTCCAGCAGTGTTTTGGAATATGGGCAAGATAATTTGCACTGTTGGTTGAGCGACCGTTGCAGGGAAACAGCGGGGCATGGGACACTACTGACAGATCTGGAATGCAGCGCACATATCTGCCAGCTTAAATAGCTGTTATCTGGGAAGAGGGAAGCTCGGTCCATCAAAAGAGAGAGAGAGAGAGAGAAAAAAAGGCCAGAAAGAAAGCGAGAGAGGGGACCAGAGAAGTGCTGATTTAACAAAAAAAAACACAAAAAAAAACTGGGGTGCTGTTTCACTTTACCGTCCGCCAACGTGTAAATCATGAATATCAAAACAGATCATGTTAGCTGACATTTAATATGCCAGTCAGACAATTAAAACATCGTCGAGCCCCTACGGTTGAAAACCAGAGGACCAAGGTGCTCTTTCCATTACTGCAGACCAGACATGTCTTTATTATAAGGGCAGTTTGAATCCCCGTGTTACCTCCAGCTTGGTGGGTGTCCCTACCGACACAATTTATAGTGATCCTCCCACGTAGGATCATGCTATTCCCCCCAGTTCCCCCTCAACTCCAAACAGGCCCCCCCGACTGACCAGAGGAGGCGCTAGTGCAGCGACCAGGACACACACCCACATCCGGCTTCCCACCCACAGACACGGCCAATTGTGTCTGTAGGGACGCCCGACCAAGCCGGAGTTAACACAGGGATTTGAACCGGCGATCCCCATGTTGGTAGGCAACGGAATAGAACACCATGCTAACCGGACGCCCCCTACTCTCCTCTTTTAACATGTATGGTGATTCTGATCAACTAGGGGGCAGTTTTCATAAATCTACTTCATAACCCTTCTTTAGTGAATGCTAAATGAACACAAATACATACAGATGTGTGTAGGCTACTGTGCACGGGGTGTTCTGCACCCTCCCAGTGCACCGCGTGTGAGGTCCTGATGCCACAGATACAACTTGTGTTCCTGCTGCAATGTCACCCAGACAAATTCCAGTACTGTGGGCCTACATTTTATTTGTGGCAATTAAAACGGCTGCGATCGGAGCTCCTCTGCTCTCCATTAGCTCGCCGGTCCTTAGCAGAGCCGAAATGGCTTTTACGCCGGGGTCATCGTGGTGTCACATGTCAAGCTAAGTGCTTCCTGAGGTTAGCCATATGCACGCAGCGAGTCAGTGTCACGTTTAAATCATGCTACACTCTGTGCCATGGCAGGAGGGGCAAGGCAAACATCTTCCAAGTAACATTTATATTTTTGCATTTGTGGAATGATTTAATAGCTTGCATGTAATGAAAAGCAGAATTAACCTCAACGCCAAGAATGCCAACGTCACAAGCAACCGGTGGGAGGGTAGGTCAAATGCCAGAGCTGGCGTCTCGACGATCGCTGCGACAAACAGCTTTTGTGACGTAGAATTAAAAAAAAAACCAGAGGAAGTCAGAACCGGCGAGAAAAATGTAAAACATTTTTTTTTGTTTATTTCAACCACAAATAAGACAATAGCATGATGAACGGGAGGAGAACGGGGATCTATTAGTGGGGGATCCCCTGCGGGAAGAGGTAGTGGTATGTGTGTGTGTGTGTGTGTGTAGGATGGGGGCGTTGTCTTGCAGCCGCATGGTCCATCCCCTGGGTCCATGGAGTCCTAATTGGTGCCCCCTCCCCACCTCCTCCTTCATGGTGTTTATCCACTAATTGGGCCACTTCCTGAGATGGGGGCCAAGCGGAGGAGGGAGGAATGCATGGCAAAAGGCCACTCAGACAGGCTAGCGTCAGGGCCGGACAGGCTGCTGGTAGGGTCTGTGGCCCGCACTGTTTGAGGGGGTGTTGTTGGAGGTGGGGCGTACAGAGACACAGAGAGAGGAGGCAGAGATTTAGGTTCACAATCTAGATTTTCCCTGGGTATGGGGGGGGGGGCTGTCGCGGCCCACGCCAACCATGAAACGCCGCATTTTAACCCTCACCAGGAAGGCAGCACTCTCGGTGGAGAGGGGTAAAAATGTGCATAAGTCACCACACTGACAAATGGGAGGGTTGGCGTGCGGTTTTATCCCGATTGACCATCTATGTGCTCGGTTTCGTTTGATGTCCCGGCGCTTTGAAGTCGGCCTACGGGGTCTATTGGTCTTTTCCTGGGGTTAGGAGTTGAGCCCCCACAGCATTTAGGACTTTTCAAGCTAGTTAAGAGATGCCAGATGAGCATTCAGGTCCCACAACACCAGTGTGCTTGTGCATGTGTGAATGGCAGAAGTCAGTTTGACAAGTGGTGTGAATGAATAGTGCAAAAAAAGAAGCATATCCTAATATAGACTCACTCATACCTGCAAAATGGAGACTAGAAAACACGACTAGCAACAAATTAGAAGATGGTGAAGTGAGATCGGAGTATTCACACCTCTGAAAACCACGAGTTCATCATTTTGACTGCTGTAATCTTTTTGTGGTGGCTTGTGTTGTTGAACAAGTTGGCCACTTTTGACTGAATTTAGAAACGGTGCTAGACAGATGCAAAGGACAATGAATCAAATTCAGATGTGCTAAGCTCTAAATGTGGGTGGTTTTCAAAAAGCAACCTCTCAAACAAAATCCGGTTAAAAGAACGATCTCTAAGGTGTCCGGGTGGTGTAGAACTCTATTTCGTTGCCTGTCAACACGGGGCTCGCCGGTTCAAATCCCCGTGTTACCTCCAGCTTGGTCATGCAATTGGCCGTGTCTGTGGGTGGGAAGCCAGATGTGGTGGGTATGTGTCCTGGTCGCTGCACTAGAGGAGGTCGGGGCGCATTTGGGGGGGGGGGGACTGGGGGGAATAGCGTGATCCTCCTATACGCCACGGCCCCCTGGTGAAACTCCTCACTGTCAGGTGAACAGAAGTGGCTGGCGACTCCACATGTATTGGAAGAGGCATGTGGTAGTCTGTAGCCCTCAATTATGCAGAAGCACATTTAAGTGTGCAAGTGAAAAAGGTTTTGTAGAAATTTTTGCAAATTTATTAAAAATAAAAAACTGAAATATTGCATGTACATAAGTATTCACACCCTTTGCTTTGACACTCAAAATTGAGCTCAGGTTAATCCTGTCTCCACTGATCATCCTTGAGATGTTTCTACATCTTGATTGGAGTCCACTTGTAGTAAATTCAATTGATTGGACATGATTTGGAAAGGCACACACCTGTCTATATAAGGTCCTACTATTGACAGTGCATGTCAGAGCAGAAACCAAGCCATGAAGTCAAAGGAATTGTCTGTGGACCTCCGAGACAGGATTGTATCGAGGCACAGATCTGGGGAAGGGTACAAAAAATGTCTACAGCTTTGAAGGTCCCGAAGAGCCCAGTGGTCTCCATCATTCGTAAATGGAAGAAGTTTGGATCCACCAGGACTCTTCCTAGAGCTGGCCGCCCAGCCAAACTGAGCAATCGGGGGAGAAGGGCCTTGGTCAGGGAGGTGACCAAGAACCCGATGGTCACTCTGACAGAGCTCCAGCATTCCTCTGTGGAGATGGGAGAACCTTCCAGAAGGACAACCATCTCTGCAGCACTCCACCAATCAGGCCTTTATGGTAAAGTGGCCAGACGGAAGCTTCTGCTCAGTAAAAGGCACGTGACAGCCCACTTGGAGTTTGCCAGAAAGCACCTAAAGGACTCTCAGACCATGAGAAACAAGATTCTCTGGTCTGATGAAACCAAGATTGAACTCTTTGGCCTGAATGCCAAACGTCACGTCTGGAGGAAACCAGGCACCTCTCATCGCCTTGCTAATACCATCCCTACAAGTGAAGCATGGTGGTGGCAGCATCATGCTGTGGGGATGTTTTTCAGCGGCAGGAACTGGGAGACTAGTCAGGATCGAGGGAAAGATGAATGGAGCAAAGTTCAGAGAGATCCTTGATGAAAACCGGCTCCAGAGCGCTCAGAACCTCAGACTGGGGCGAAGGTTTACCTTTCAACACGACAACGACCCTAAGCACACAGCCGAGACAACGAAGGAGTGGCTTCCGGACAAGTCTGTGAATGTCCTTGAGTGGCCCAGCTAGAGCCCAGACTTGAACCCCATTGAACATCTCTGGAAAGACCTGAAAATAGCTGTGCAGCGACGCTCCCCGTCTAACCTTACAGAGCTCGAGAGGATCTGCAGAGAAGAATGGGAGAAATACCCCAAATATAGGTGTGCCAAGCTTGTAGCTTCATACCCAAGAAGACTTGAGGCTGTAATCGCTGCCAAGGGTGCCTCAACCAAGTACTGAGTAAAGGGTGTGAATACTTACGTACATGCAATATTTCAGTTTTTTATTTTTAATAAATTTACAAAAATTTCTACAAAATCTTTTTTGCTTTGTCATTATGGGGTATTGTATGTAGATTGATGAGAAAAAAAAGGAATTTAATCCATTTTGGAATAAGGCTGTAACATAACAAAATGTGGGGAAAGTGAAGGGGTGTGAATACTTTCCGGATGCACTGTATATGACGTTTTAAAGGGATGGCTAGGGGGCGTCTGCGTAGTGTAGTGGTCTATTCCATCGCCTACCAACATGGGGATCGCCGGTTTGAATGGGCGTCTCTACAGACAGTTAGCCATGTCTGCGGGAGGGAAGCCAGATGTGGGTATGTGTCCTGGTCGCTGCACTAGCACCTCCTCTGGTCAGCCGGGGTGCGTGTTCAGGGGGAGGGGGAACTGGGGGGAATAGCGTGATCCTCCCACGTGCTACGTCCCCCTGGTGAAACTCCTCACTGTCAGGTGAACAGAAGTGGCTGGCGACTCCACATGTATCGCAGGAGGCATGTGGTAGTCTGCAGCCCTCCCTGGATCGGCAGAGGGGGTGGAGCAGCGACTGGGACGGCTCAGAAGAGTGAAGTAATTGGCCGGGTACAATTGGGGAGAAAAAGGGGGAAAATCCAAAAATAAAAAATAAATAAAAAGTAAAAAACCACCACCACCATCTTCCTTCTGCTGATAGTCCCTCCTGTGGTGGTTTTTAGTCCGGTTGATGTTGAACAGGCTGGACAGGAGGTCATACGGCTGGCCGGCTCTTTGGACAGGGTGTTCTAAAAGACAGCTGGGCCAGTCAGAATGACTGGATAAACAGACCAGACTAATCAAGGAAGGAGACAGAGGAGATGGAGGGGCAGGCAGTGGAGACAGACACAGACCCTTTCCTGTTGTCCCAAATAGCAACAAACAAAGCAGAGTGCTATCTGCATTCCACTTCCTGCTCCATCGGCTCCAAGAGACTCGGACAGAAAGAGGGAACATGGTGTAACGGCAATGGCAGCAGATGAGATTCAGCATGATGAAGGAGTGAAGTACCAAGAATGACGTGGCCTCGTTGCATAAGATGCTGTGTTTGTGTTCATTAATAAATGTGTGTCTGTTGAGGTGGGCCGATTGTCAAAAACTTGATGTGTGTTTCAGACAAAGTGGATTCTACATGCAACATGAATAGAGTCGAGGGAAAAAATGTATAGAAGAAGCACAGTATTGAAATTTTTGCTGATATCCGGTAATGGATTATTTCCAATGGTCATTCTGGTCGACATCACGACCAACTCCAATATTTTTAATGTCACTGCAATACCCACGTGTCTTAGTTTCCAGCAGTAGAGTCTATCTATTATTATACTGTAACGGTGATGCTTGGTGCAAATGCATATGTATAAAATCACTGATTTATTACGACCAGTCTTGACTTAGACTAAACACACTGTTACCAGGTGTCTGCATTTAGTGAGGTAGATGAACACCAATGACTTCAACTTAAATGGAGAAAAAAATGTCACATTTATATGGGCAGCATATTTTCAAGCATCGTTGCTATTACATTTGTTCTACAAAAAGTCTATCACTGAGGGGCGTCCGGGTAACGTGGCGCTCTATTCCGTTGCCTACCAGCACGGGGATCGCTGGTCCGAATCCCCGTGTTATCTCCGGCTTGGTTGGGCATTCCTACAGACACAATTGGCCGTGTCTGCGAGTGGGAAGCCGGATGTGGGTATGTGTCCTGGTCGCTGCACTAGCGCCACCTCTGGTCGGTCAAGGCGCCTGTTCGGGGGGAAATGGGGGGAATAGCGTGATCCTCCCACGCACTACGTCCCCCTGGGGAAACTCCTCAGTGTCAGGTGAAAAGACGCGGCTGGCGACCCCTCATGTATCAGAGGAGGCATGTGGTAGTCTGCAGCCCTCCCCGGGTCGGAGGAGAGGGTGGAGCTCGACCAGGACGGCTCAGAAGAGTGGCGTAATTGGCCATGTGCAATTGGGGAGAAAATAAATACATATACATACATACACACACACACATATATATATATATATATATATATAAAGAAGAGTCAAAAAGACTGGATAAAAAAATTGTCATTTTAGGGGACTTCCACCACTCATCCAAACTTGTAGTGCACATAGCATGTTACAACATATATCAGCGTTCAAATCCTCTCTTTCATGCGCTCTTCTGAAGACCAGTTTCTCTGTTGTTCACTCAGAGACATTCCTGTAGAGTGATTTAATGTACAAAGAGAGATGGAAAAGCAATCAAAGATTAGAGACAGGAGGCGCGGAAGAGAGACGAAAGGGAGAAGGCTCTGGGTATAATAATAGCTGGTGTTTATAATTTGTGTTCAGGTATTCGCTTGTTTTATTTTAATCTGAAGTAAGGTGCACTGATAAATGTCTTTTGCTCCTTCACATTCGCCAAAGAAACCCTCCTGGAATGTAAAACGGACGATGAAGCAAAGTGAAAGACAGACGGCGAAGGGGCGAGACGTAAAGGGACATTAAGAAAATACAATCCGAGCTGAAATGCAAGAGGTCCCTGACGTTTTGGCTCCGTCCCTGGCCTGCTGGCAGACGCAATCACAATCGTCTGCAGGTGGCGTGCCACAGCTTCAGCCCCGGCCAAACGCCACTCCAAAACAGGATGTCTGCAGCTCCCAGACTGGGGACTTCCTCCTCAGGACTGCCTCCAACTCAAAGAGTCCAGAAAGCTCCCGGCCCAGAACTGGAGCACGTCACAGATCGGATGGACATCAGCTTGCTCACAAATGACTTAACTTCGCCATCCTTGCTACCCTGCCTCACACCACCCCGTTAATGACTGGAAAGAACAGAAATAGCTCCCCAGTGCCGTTCCAGAGGAAGAGCGTTTGTTCTCTACTGCGTCACAGAGAGTTCACCCTCCTGAGCCGCATCCAATCCAACGCCGTCTTTTCCAAAAAAGCATAAAAAATACCCCGAAATCTCTTCCCAAACGACCCAGCCTTGACATGAACTACAAACGGCCAATAAAATCAAGAGGAGGATGTGCGTGTCTTTTATGACCAAACAGAACACACTGCGAGTCCCCGGCCCACAAACCCGGGGATGATTCATATCTATCTGCGACACAGACCGTGTACATGGCACGGGGAGAGACTGACTTATTACTGCTGGGATTTACTGTCTTGACGTACAGTCTCCACTTCCTCTCTGATGGGCAATATCCCCCAAGTTGCGA
Organism: Lampris incognitus; assembly: GCF_029633865.1. Taxonomy (NCBI): domain Eukaryota; kingdom Metazoa; phylum Chordata; class Actinopteri; order Lampriformes; family Lampridae; genus Lampris; species Lampris incognitus. The sequence goes on along the minus strand of NC_079211.1, from coordinate 7,947,474 downwards.
CATCATCTCCACCTGTAAGCCACCACCATTTTGACTTAACTTGGAGACACACATCCCTCCCCCGCACTCTGCACAAAAGAAACTTCTGCTAGCGCTTCTCCGAGGCCATCTAAGGCCTCGCAGCTGCGGAGGCCGTGATCAGGAGCGTGAGCTGTGTTAATACTATTAGCAAAGGTGGATGAAAGATAAATTGGCCTTTGAAGGCCAACTGATGGGTGGGTGGGGTGGGGTGGGGTGGAGAGGGGGTTGCAGAAGGGGGGGGGAGAGAGGGGGAAGAGAGAATAAAAGTGGCTACATTAGAGCGGGGCAGTGTTCTGCTGGGGGCTATAAGGCGGAATGGGCGATGCACAAACACACACAAACATGCACAGACACACACACACACACACACACACACACACACACACACACACCTCGAATTTATCCATTTGGACCAAGGTGACTTCATTAAGATGGCATGCTGTTTTGCCAACGTGGTTCCAATCAGGGCTCGAACTGTAAATAAACCCTGCAGGAAATGCAGCTGGGTGACAGACTGTCCAAAAATAAAGACAGAGAGAGAGAGAGAGAGAGAGAGAGAGAGAGAGAGAGAGAGAGAGAGAGAGAGAGAGAGAGAGAGAGAGAGAGAGAGAGAGAGATATGTGGGGAGAGGTTGTGTGTAGGTGCTTGTAGGTGTGTGTGTGTGTGTGGGTGGGTGGGTGGGTGGGTGGGGGTGGATGGGGTGAGGAAAATAAAACACATGTGAGAGCAGTGCAAAAAGGGGGTTGGAGTGTGTGTGTGTGTGTGTGTGTGTGTGTGTGTGTGTGTGTGTGTGTGTCGGATGGGTGATTTACGACACCGACACTTTGAAGACAGGAAGACACCTGGTGACCATCTTGTTTCTGCGGGCCCCGGACAGACGGTAATGCTTCGGCGTGTTAAGAATTAGGACCTACGCATCACCCAGCTTTAGCGTGGAGCTGCCGGCCAGATGGGGGCTAAGCTGGTGGGATTGAGAAAGACTCGAGGAATGAGCTGCGACCAAAGGCTTGTCAAGCGACTGTGGCCGAGGCTCCGCGGGCGCCTTGGCAGAGAGCGCTTGCAGGATGATGGATAGAACTGCGGCCTGTGAGCTAGTTCACTTCCCTTATTGACTTTGACTGTGTTAAGTCCGCTAATGAAGTGACAGCGCTGTGTTTATTTTCCACAAAGGATCCCGTGCACTTCCAGCCCGGGCCGGTCCACAACAGCCATTGTTTTATCGCGCCTCGCAAACAATACACGCTGGGCGTTTGAGAAAGTCCCCGGTCTGCACAGTCTCGTCCACGAGTGCGTTAACCCCCCATTTTCCCCTGACACACTTGGCAGCAAGTATGCAGAGGTTTTGTGTATCCTTGTTTAAGACCCCTTCCCTAACATACAGTAAGTTTACCTTCATTTAAGGCAGTGGTTCTCAATCTTCACGACCCCCCCCCCCCCAGGAATAATCAGGTTGGAGTTGGCGACCCCCCACCACCACCACCACCAATAGCACTGGAGTATTTAACTCACAACAGCCAATATAAACACATTGATCGCTCAGAAACTGTCTGCCCGAGCCTGTTCGGGGATTACTGTAGTCACACATGAACGCTACCAGACTCACACAGGAGGACCACTGCTTTGACCACAGACGCACAACATCTCATTGACTTTTGGCTTATTGAAATAACGGCACCTCGTGCACACACACACACTTTGACTCTCACAAACACCCTCAATAAAATCTACTCTAAGGCAAGTTATATCACCGGGACGGAAGATGTCATGTAAAAACCATCCCCTGGCTAAAATATGTTTTTCATTTTCTCCCGCAGTGCCGCGGAACAGCCGTCGTGGGCTACGCGTCACAAACTGTGGTCACTCATGGACGCAAACTGTGGTCATTCACTTCAGGAGTCAGAAACACATTATTTGTCGTTTTATTTGTCGTGCCGTTGCAAATATCGTTTCCGCCAACCCGCAGCGGTGCAACACAGAGACAAACACATAGCCAAACTAACACATACCCAAACCAAACAAAAAATCACTGTCCAAGGGAACAACGCCAGCCAGGATGACTGTCGGAACTGCCAGTCTGCATGGGCTAGCAGTTAGCTTAGCCTACCCCACCTCCGCGTCCTGTCAGACTGCCCTCTGTGTTTTCTCTTTGGGCATGGCCACAGTCCTGGGGCCCACCGGACGCTACAGATCAGGCTCCCTCAGCCGATCCGACACCAGCTCTCCCAGCCAGACACCCTCGACACACCTCCCTGCACTCCACATCAAAAACACCACAGTCAACACCAGGCGAGGCCTCCACCAGACCGCCCTCGGTGTTATCGGAACTGCCGGTCTGCATGGGCTAGCAGTTAGCTTAGCCTGCCCCTCTTCCGCATCCTGTCAGAACGCCCTCGGTGTTACCTCTTCGGGCACAGCTCCAGGCAGGGCCGTGGTCCCTGGGCCCACAGGATGCAGCAGACCAAGCTCTCCCAGCCGATCCAGCGCCAGCTCTCCCAGCCCTCACACGAAGACAAAACTTAGATGTGGACAAAGACATTGCACGGACGATATTGGGTGAGGCTGCCGCAAACATGAATTCGCGCCACCATCTACCCACACCGGTACTGGGTGAGGTCGCTGCAAACATGAATTCGCGCCGCCATCTTACCACATCAGAAGCAGAAGGTAACATCACATCACACTTATAGACGATCTGAGAGGGACGCTTAGTAGGGACATTTAGTAGGGAGTGCAAATGTGTCCTACAAAATGTTTGTGTTTTATATATTAACTATATACATTTACCTTGTTCTGGACTGCACCTGCTATTAGTCTGCTGTTGTCCTTGCTGTCCTATTGCTGCAACTCATGCAGCCTATTAAACATTAGTCTCTGATTTATCAACTATACACTTAACTTTGTGTTCTGGACTGCAGCTATTAGTCTCTGGTGTCCTCACTACACTTTGATTTTCTCAACAAGCGTTCCTTCACAGCCAATAGCCAGCAAGACAGCTGGATCCCAGGGTCCTCTCAAGAAAATGTATCCCTAGTATCGGCACAGAAGTTGTTATTGCTGGTGGTGTATGTCTTCAGGTGAATAGTATGAATTTATTTTTAAAGGTGACTATGATTTATGTTTGATTTCTGTAACATTTAATGCCTGCAAAGTTTTTTTATGCTAATCCTGATATGAAGAATGATAATAATAATAATGATAATAATAATAATAATAATAGTAACTGAAAAACTGTCGAAATATAAAGACCTTGAAATTGAGATTGAACGAATGTGGGGAATGAAAACCACAACAATACCAGTAGTGATAGGAGCCCTGGGACTTGTAAAAAAAGGGATGGAGAAATACACCCAACAGATCCTCAGAATACAAAAACTACAGAAGATGGCACTACTTGGAACATCTCATATCCTAAGAAAGGCACCATCCATCAAATAGACTTCTACCTCATTCTAACCCTAGGCCCAAGGAATGGGCCCGGTTATTATGTTGTATTGTGGCATGAAGTTAAAGGAAATTTGTATAATGATAATAATAATAATAATAATAAAAGTAATAACAAATTTTATTTGTATAGCGTTTTTAAAGGTATCTACTAAACGTACAGACATTTAGTACTGTACTGTCTCTAACGTTGCTCTCAAAAAGTATTGAAGTACACTGAGGGCCAACGCGGGGATTCGAAACAGCGATCCCCATGTTGGTAGGCAATGAAATAGACGACTACGCTACCCGGACCCCCCCCGCGCACCGCTTTTTATGCTGTGACGGCACAGCAGTTAAAGAGACATTACACCTATTTTCCGCATCAGGTGCGCTGTGGGTCTGGACGGTCCTTGCTTGTTTTCTCCACAACCATCTGGCGACACCCGGCATTTATCTTGCGACCCCCAGGTTGAGAACCTATGATTTAAGGAACCAATTCCCATTTGTGGGCTGCTGCTTTCCCCCAAGGTTTGGAGGTCAAACCATACAGAATACATACAATCCCCCACTCCGCCATTTGTTCTCACAAAAAATGAATAAAAAGAATGAACCCCCAAACAAATTTTTCAAATCTGTCCTATTAACCACATCGTAAAATGCCAGCTTCCCAAGCCAAACATGGCAATAACAAAGACTTAACAGAAAAACAGGTGACACAGAGATGGATTTGGAACTGAAAATGGCTTGAGGTCTTCAGCTAAGAGAGGTTCAGGCTTTAAGTTGGAACTATTAGGCAAAACAGATGGCTAGATGGATGGAGGAAAGAAGGGAGGGAGGGGTCCCAGGGAGGGAGGGGTCCCAAGGCAGCAGAGTCGAGTGTCTCTTCCTAAGGTCATCTTTTAAGTAATTGGGCCGATCGTTAGCCACAGCTAAGAGTCTCATTGGTGGACCCCAAGGGCTAAATCACTAGCAACGCTGTCATTACCAGGCTCCCTTTGAAGATGCAAAAGCCGGATTCTGACCATTCCTCTTAATCCTCTGCCGGAAAAAGCTCAATATCACTGATGGTAATACAAACGTCTAAAGAGGGGCAAGGTGGATATGTTTGAAAGAGACCCAGAGAAACAGATACTGACATTTTAATCTTAAAGTAAGTCAAAAATAATATGGTTAAATTTGAGAATGCATCTTTTTTCTCTCTGTTTTGGCCTTCCGCGGACATTAAGCCAGTGTTTTTGACCAGACAGTTCAAATCATAGTGGAGACAGTGCACTCCATCAGTTTAGAATAGGACAACTGCAAACACTAATGACAGCGGCAGTGGCGATGTAACACTGTGAGGAGTCTTGTTGTCAGCAAAACTGGCCAACCGAAGCACCTTTGTCTGCATATTAAAGACAATCTGCCAGTCACGTTCAGATTCACGCAGTCACAATGCTGTTATGTACGATCACATGCAAATCTCAATGAGGCAGTGGATAGCACATGCATACAAGCATCAGTTAAGTGGAAAAAAGGGCCCTTTTCTGTGAAAACAGAATAAATTTGGCAGAAACTTTAACACCATGCTGTGAACAAGTTGCCAGTGTTCCTAAATATGAAATGCAAATGGTAATATGTGACAAGGAACTTGAGATCAGGAATCAGGAACATTTGTCATTTCATTCCATGCACCTGAAACAAAATATCGTTTCTCCCAGCAGTGTAACAAAAAGACAAAAACACTTTCAAACTACAAGAAAACATATATCCAGCATATCCAAAAAAATAAAAATAAAATAAATTTCACTGTCCAAGAGAACGACCGCCAGGATGGCTGTTGGAACTGCCGTTCCGCATGGGCTAGCAGTTAGCTTAGCCTGCCCCGCTTCCGCATCCTGTCAAACCGCCCTTGGTGTTTCCTCTTTGGGTGCATCTCCAGGCAGGGCCATGGTCCCTGAGCTCACAGGACGCAGCAGACCAAGCTCTTCCCCCTGTTCCAGTGCCAGCTCTCCAGCCATCAAATGAAGACACAAACTTAAATACAGACATGGACAAAGAAACTGCATGGACAGTACTGGGTGAGACCGTCGTACAAACCCCAATTCTAATGAAGTTGGGACATTGTGTAAAACGTAAATAAAAACAGAATACAATGATTTGCAAATCCTTTTCGGCCTATATTCAATTGCATAAACTACAAAGACAAGATATTTAATGTTCAAACCAATAAACTTTGTTTTGTTTTTTTCAAATATTCACTCATTTTGAATTTGATGCCATGGGCACTAACACACCCCCATACCATCACAGATGCTGGCTTTTGAACTTTGCGCTGATAACAATCTGGATGGTCGTTTTCCTCTTTAGCCCGGAGGACACGACGCCCATGATTTCCAAAAACAATTTGAAATGTGGACTCGTCAGACCACAGCACACTTTTCCACTTTGCATCAGTCCATCTCAGATGAGCTCGGGCCCAGAGAAGCCGGCGGCATTTCTGGGTGTTGTTGATATATGGCTTTTGCTTCGCATGGTAGAGTTTTAACTTACACTTGTAGATGTAGTGACAAACTGTGTTAACTGACGATGGTTTTCCGAAGTGTTCCTGAGCCCACGTGGTAATATCCTTTACACCATGATGTCAGCTTTTAATGCAGTGCCATCAGAGGGATCGAAGGTCATGGGCATTCACTGTTGGTTTTTGGCCTTGCCGCTTATGTGCAGAGATTTCTCCGCATTCTCTGAATCTTTTGATGATATTATGGACTGTAGATGATGAAATCCCTAAATTCCTTGCAATTGTACATTGAGAAACGTTGTTCTTAAACTGTTGGACTATTTGCTCACGCAGTTGTTCACAAAGTGGTGAACCTCGCCCCGTCCTTGCTTGTGAACGACTGAGCCTTTCGGGGATGCTCCTTTTATACCCAATCATGACACTCACCTGTTTCCAATTAACCTGTTCACCTGTGGAATGTCCCAACAGGTGTTTTTTGAGCATTCCTCAACTTTCCAGTCTTTTGTTGCGCCTGTCCCAGTTTTACTGGAACGTGTTGCAGGCATCAAATTCAAAATGAGTGAATATTTGCAAAAAACAACAAAGTTTATCGGTTTGAACATTAAATATCTTGTCTTTGTAGTGTATTCAATTGAATATAGCTCGAAAAGAATTTGCAACTCATTGTATTCTGCTTCTATTCACGTTTTACATAACGTCCCAACTTCATTGGAATTGGGGTTTGTAAATGTAAGTTCACGCCGCCATCTTCCCACACCGGTTCTGGGTCAGGCCACTGCAAACGTGAATTCGCCCCGCCATCTTCACACACCGAAAGCAGAAGATATAGATATAGAGAATATAGATATAGAGCTACAGATGAATAAACGATAGGGGTCTAGTCTTGTTGGTCAAGAACTTACTGCACAGCAGAGTTTCCAAGATGGCATCCAAGTGAAAGAAAAAGCTTTTGTTTTCAACCATCAAAAATTTTGAGTATCCAGAATGGATATATTTGAAAGTGTCAGTCTGGTGTAGTAATGGGGATGGTGAAAATTGAGCTTTTCATGAGCGCTGACGTATGATGATCATTGTGAAGGTGCCGGCTCAAACCGGGTACACATCCCTAACAGAAGAGATATCAGCATTCTATTTTTTCTGCATTTCAATGTGGATGGCAAACTTTTAAAAAAATATTCGTGTGAACACAAAACCTCCTAACTGTTTTTGCCATGAAAACCACGTTTTCAAATATCTGGATTAGTATGGCTGTAGTTTTAGACAACAAGTGCTCAAATTACCAAATTTTTTTTTTTTTTAAATTTTCCCCGCTTTTCTCCCTAATTGTACCCGGCCAATTACTCCACTCTTCCGAGCTGTCCCGGTCACTGCTCCACCCCCTCTGCCAATGCGGGGAGGGCAGCAGACTACCACATGCCTCCTCTGATACATTCGGAGTCACCAGCCGCTTCTTTTCACCTGACAGTGAGGAGTTTCGCCAGGGGGACGCAGCACGTGGGAGGATCACGCTATTCCCCCCCAGTTCCCCCTCTTCCCCGAACAGGTGCCCCGACTGACCAGAGGAGGTGCTAGTGCAGCGACCAGGACACATACCCACATCCGGCTTCCCACCCACAGACATGGCCAATTGTGTCTGTAGGGCCAACCGACCAAGCCAGAGGTAACACGGGGATTCGAACCAGCAATCCCAGTGTTGGTATGCAACGGAATAGACCGCTAAGCTACCTGGATGCCCAATAATCAAGTTTTTTTAAGGCAAGCCTTGAGAAAGGTTTAGTGACCAAAACGTTGGCACCTTAATAAATCAGTGGACTTAGACAACATGTTTGGTTGGTCCCTGTGGAACACAGTAAGCTCACTGCATGCAGCTATGCAGGTCACCTTTTTAGCTTAAAGGGCCAGAAAATATGGTTGAAAAACTGAAATTGTATGATAGATAACAGTAATCAAAAAGCTATCAAATAAAATCCTTAACATTTGGAGTTGCAAACTACAATTGAAAATATAGTCATAGAAAGCGCCTCACTACAGTAAAATGTCCGGGAAGCAGAGAGCATCCAGAATTCCCTCCCAACTGTCCTCAAGAGAGAACAACTTGTCCGTGTACATTTGTCACGACCTCGTCTCCATAAATATATGCCGAGCAGGCCAAGCCAGCAAAATCAGCCACAAGAAAGCCTGGTCCTCCGCAGCGGGTGCAGCAGGGAAGGCTGCAGCCCTAGAGCTAAGCTAGTAGCAGGTCTCCAATCAGTGCTTGGGGAGAGTAAAACACATGTTAGCAGTGTTATGGTTAGAATTAGCATCCCTGGTTTTCGGCGGATGTGGGTTTGATCCCCGTGGCCTCCGGGCTCAATCAAGTCAATCTAAAATTAGTGGGCTGCCTCTTTTTCCGGAAGGCAGATAATTCCCCGTTGATTGTGGAGAAGGAAAAACATTGGGGGAAAGCAAACATGGTGTGGAACGTGTAGTGGGCCGGTCCAAATTCAACACACTTAAAGGTGCCATGTGTAGTATTTCAGTTTTCCCAAAGCATAACATGACTAGTTAATATCAGCAGGACTACAGGAGTTACTGATTGAAACAAATGACTCACAGAGCTCCATACCCCTGACACACACACACACACACACACACGCAACACAGTTTTGAGATTTTTGTATTAAATACTAAAGGAGTCGGTCAGCTGAGCGGTACTGTTGTTTTCTAATGACTCCCCTTCTCAAGGACTGATCTCACACTTATAGCACAATGCATGGACGGCAGCACATGTTCTGTGCATCCACTAACTTTCTATCTAAATCTGTTTGTCTTGCCTGCTTTGATTTAATGTTGTTATTCAAACCGTAGAATTATAAAGGGGTCATCCGGGTGGCGTGGTGGTCTATTCCGTCGCCTACCAACACGGGGATCGCCAGTTCAAATCCCCGTGTTACCTCTGGCTTGGTCGGGCGTCCTTTCAGACACAATTGGCCGTGTCTGCAGGTGGGAAGCCGGATGTGGGTATGTGTCCTGGTCACTGCACTAGCGCCTCCTCTGGTCGGTCAGGGTGCCTGTTCAGGGAGAAGGGGGAACTGGGGCGAATAGCGTGATCCTCCCATGCGCTACGTCCCCCTGGCGAAACTCCTGTCAGGTGAAAAGAAGCGACTGGTGACTCCACATGTTATCGGAAGAGACATGTGGTAGTCTGCAGCCCTCCCTGGATCGGCAGCGGGGGTGGAGCAGAGACCGGGACAGCTCGGAAGAGTGGGGTAATTGGATGAGTACAATTTGGGAGAAAAGGGGAGACAAATCCAAAAAAAAAATTTGAAAACAGTGATCAATTAACACCGACTAACTAAATATCCAACTCTTATCTATCCATCTATCTATGCATTTGTATCTGTTCTCCCCTCTACCTATCCAACCATCCATCCACGTTAAATACTGTGACTGTGATGGTTTGACATGTAATTGTGCAGCCCTAGCTGCTGTGAGAGGGTGACGACAAGTTTGGGAGTGGTGAGTGGAGGTGCTGGGGTGAGATGCTGTTGGCAGCCTTGGGAGAAGACAAACAATTAATCCTGGACTGGGCATCTCGTCAATGGACCACTGTGACCAGTACACAGCCACCTCCCAGTGGCTGCAGCCTTCAACCCCCCCCAGCCAACAATATGGCGGGGCTCATCGTGGCCTGACAGGCGAATAAGCTCTCTGGCTCACAAAATGAGGGGGGCCCCGGGACCGTTAGGCTTCGACATGCACTTCACATCTGAACCAGTTTGGGTGACAGTTGGCTGCTTTGGATGCAACTGTGACAAAAAAAGCCTGTTTCCTTGCTTCAGTTTCTTTCTGGGTTTTTTTTACCCCCTTTTTCCTGTTTGTTTCATTGCTTTTCTGGAAGCAGTGCTGACAGGAAGTGTTCCAACAGCACAAACAAATCAAAACAGCACAGACAATCCAGCGACTCTAATCTAATGGCTCACTTGCCCCGCTGCTGCTGCTGCTGCAGCATTTCTGTTTTGGCAGCTCTTCAACATATCAACATATATTTAAATTAGGGGAACTATCGCTTATAACCAATCAAACCGAAAGACCACAGGATGAGAGAGGGGAGAGAGAGAGACAGAGAGAGAACTAGCCTTGACTAATAATGTCACATCATTTCCAGGATATTTCTCTTTATGAGTATGTCGCAAATGACTTTTTTTTTTTCTTTTGGTAGTGAAAGAAAAAATAAGGGAAACTGCCTGAAGAAAACATGTTGCGCTGTGCTATCCTGTTTTGTACATTTCCTGAAATCCAAGGTGTAGGCAACAGGGGACGACCGGCCATCAGCGTTTGAGGTCTGGAAAATCCATTATGTGGAATGGAGGGGAAGTGACAAGGTCCAAGTTATTTCCTCTACTTTTTTTGTTTCTCTCCATCGTTTTAGAGAGAGACAGAGAGACAGAGACAGAGAGAGAGAGAGAGAACTAGGGGGAGGGGGTAATCTATCCTCCTTGAAGCAATGCCGTGGTCACTACTGGGAAGGAAGACATGACAAGCAAGATTCAGGACACACCACCACACAAACATTATAATCCTGTAAAGCTCATCATTCAGGATTTGGAGTAGCCATTATGTCTGATATGCTAAATCACTGATTTATTGATTATGTTAAATTGATGAGGCTTCCTTTAGATCAGTTACAAAACACGGTGTGGCAAGAATTGCATTTGGAGGGCATCCGGGTGGCGTGGCGGTATAATCCGTTGCTAACCAACATGGGGATTGCCGGTTCGAATCCCTTTGCTACCTCCGGCTTGGTCGGGCGTCCCTACAAATACCATTGGCTGTGTCTGCGGGTGGGAAGCCGGATGTGGGTACGTGTCCTGGTCGCTGCACTAGCGCCTCCTCTGATCGGTCCGGGGGGAATAGTGTGATCCTCCCATGCGCTAAGTCCCCCTGGAAAAACTCCTCACAGTCAGGTGAAAAGAAGCAGCTGGCGACTCCACGTGTACCGGAGGAGGCATGTGGTCGTCTGCAGCTGTCCCCGGCTCGGCAGAGGGGGTGGAGCAGTGACCCGGATGGCTTGGAAAATGGGGTAATTGGCCAAGCACAAGTGGGGAGTAAAGGGGGGGACTCCAAAAAAAAAAAATGTGATCATCTTAAGCAACGAGTTATGAATATAATCAGGAAGTGCGGCTTAGCATAATACCAGGTGGGCTCATATTACACAACGTCTCTCCTAACGGGGTCTTGTATGTTTTACTCTACGCTGAAGCAGAGATGCACAGGGAAACTCGCTGGGAAACCTCAGCTTGGCAGCCCAATATTGTCATTGTTGGCTTTTTCCGGGGGAACCGTCTGAATAGACTTTCAGCACCACAGCTCACTTTGCTGCCCGTTTCTGGGAAACTTGCCCATCCACATTGCCCAGACACTTGCCTGTTGTGTCCCCGACCATGGACTGAGAACATACATACCGATGTTTCGGAATACTGAAGTAGCTGTGGAAAATTCTGGTGAATACGGGCCTTAGGATTTGGCAATCGGACTGTACAGAGCAGCCCTGTGGCCTTTCTCAGGTGCTCAGCGTTTCCCCTTCGCCGTTCACCGCAAGCAGATCGGTTAACCACCCAAACCAAGGTGGCGCAATGCAATCTCTAACTCACGACACTCCAAATGCACTGGCAGCTTCTCGCACCGGCTAATCCAGGAAGCAGCTTTTTTCTTGCAAAACACGCTCCCGTTGAAATCATCTGATACAAAAAAAAAAAAAAAAAGAGGTCACTCGTCTGTTCTGAACGATGTGGAGCCTCTCTTTTTTTTTATTTTTCTTTTTTTTTTTTTATTCCCCTGTCGGTGCCATTTTTATGTATTTTCCTCATTCCTAACCACCAACAAGTCGGAGACGGAGTGAGAGACAGGGCTCCCTCTATTCCCTCAGAGCCTTTCCAAACACAGAGGACATCTGTTTCGGTATGTGGACTGGCGTACGAGCAGCCTCTGAAATTACGGCCCTGGCCGTCATCGAAGAAAAATAAAATCGATGCAATCTGTAAAGCGCACGACTTTTAATTAGTGGCTTCCGTCGCCTAATTGGTTTCTCCCCATCTTAATTCGGGACTGTACCAATGGTCCGTGCCGCGTTTTGCGGGCTTTGTTTTTCTTGAGAGAAACCGTACACCCTAATCAAGTCGCAAAATGAACGTTTTCAACTGTGAGCAAAAACAAACCCATGCAGAACACAGTCACCCTCATTCAGCTTTTCTTTTTTTTTTAAGTGTACAAATCTGCATGGCTGTGGAGCCGCTCTGAGTAACAGTACTTGAGGTTTATTGTGAACAGTAGTTTACAATAAACTCCTGTTCTCTGCAGCAGGAAGAACAAGGGAGGATGATGCCGGGTTGATGTTTTGGGGTATCTGCACATTTTTGTATCAGACCCACAGCTCGACACTGGTGTACTAAATGACTTACAGATGGGGGGCAGGTAGGTGAACAGTGTCTCGTACAAAAGCACTTCCACAGGCTGTTGGGAGGCAGGTTGGATGTAAAAAGGTATCAAACAAGTGATTACTTAAGTAACAGAACACTTTTTCGAACCCTTGGGGAAAGCTGACCAATTCCTGATCGCTCATCGTTACAATCAGTGTCAATACCGACAGCCAGTTTTTAATCAGTTTTAGTCTAAGTCCATCCATCCATCCACCCATCAATTCATCCATCCATCCATCCATCCATCCATCCATCCATCCATTATCCAAGCCGCTTATCCGAATTAGGGTCACGGGGATGCTAGAGCCTATCCCAGCAGTCATTGGGCAGCAGGCGGGGAGACACCCTGGACAGCCCGCCAGGCCATCACAGGGCCACACACACACACACACACACACACACACACACACACACACACACACACACACCTAGGGACAATTCAGTACGGCCGATTCACCTGACTTACATGTCTTTGGACTGTAGGAGGAAACTAGAGCACCCGGAAGAAACCCACGCACACACGGGTAGAACACGCAAACTCCACACAGACGATCACCCGGGACAACCCCCGAGGTCGGACTACCCCGGGGCTCGAACCCTCTTTTCGAAGAGAGAGGCACTTTCGAACCCTTAATAAAAACTGTGACAGCGACTTCCCTGCCAAAAGCGAGTTGAGAAAGAGAAAAGTGGGGGAACTGAAATTACAGTTAATCGGACGGCAGTCGATTTTCACACAGCCGAAATCAAAGGCAAAGGCAGCCATCGAAGCATTACTCCGGGTGAGCCATACCATCGTCAAACATAAGAAGTCCTTCCAAGATGGCCAAATGGTAAAAGAAGCCTTCGTCGAGGCAGCGGACTCGTTGTTTCGGGATTTTAAGAACAAACCTGAAATAACATCTGCTATCAAAGCTGTTCAATTATCCAGAAGCACATTTACATGACACTGTATAGGGATGCCTGATGATAGCAACTTTGGAAGGACATCGAAGACTGCAAGCGTTTCTCACGGCAGCTACACGAGTCCACCGACCTCGGTGACACAGCACAATTGTGCATTTCCATTAGGATGGTGTTCAAAGGCATGACAGCGAAAGAGGAACTACTAACAATGTGATCAATGTGAACGCAATGTGAGACAAGTGGTATTAAAACTGGTGGAAAAATCATGACAAAGCTGAAGAGACATCTGCTAGTGCGCCTTCCTGAAATTCATGAAAAAGTAAGCACGGCTGAATAATGTCCTGCTTTTTGAAGGTAGTTGCGTTTTCCTTGATCACAGGTTGCGTTGCATTTTGCTTTGCTTGTCGTCGTATCTAAAGTTTGTCCATCTTTTCCCTCCCAAAATTCAGCTGTGGTGGCAGGGACATAGTTAAATGCTAGCTATATGCTAACTAGTACGGTTCATGGCTTCATAACCAGACCGCCTTGTTATTCCCACTTAGAACAATATCTGACCATATATGTGTACCTCTGGGATGGTTTGGCAGCCTGCCCAGGGTGTCTCCCTGCCTGCCGCCCAATGACTGCTGGGATAGGCTCCAGCATCCCCGCGACCTGAATTCACATAAGTGGCTTAGCTAATGGATGGGATGGATATGTGTACCTTGCAAATGCTGGACAATTATATATGTACACAAATGAATGGATCCCCTCTCAGTCGCTTGACCATCCTTCATCATATAGATTGTACAGATTTTTTGATTTTTTAAAAATTTTTACCCCCTTTTCTCTCCAATTGTATCCGGCCAATCACCCCACTCTTCCAAGCCGTCCCAGCTGCTGCTCCACCTCCTCTGCCAATCCCCCCAGCCCCCCCCGAACAGGCACCCTGACCGACCAGAGGAGGCGCTAGTGCAGCGACCAGGACACATACCCACATCCAGCTTCCCACCCGCAGTCACGGCCAAATATGTCTGTAGGGACGCCCGACCAAGCCGGAGGCAACACGGGGATTCAAACCGGAGATCCCCGTGTTGGTAGGCAACGGAACAGACCGCCATGCTACCCAGCCGCCTGATTGTACAGATTTCGTAAGTGCATATTAGTGATTGCACGCAATTACGTTTAGTGATTACGTTAAAAAAATTAACATCACTAAATTGTCAGTCATCTATTTCTGACATTTTCGTCTGGTTTTTATAGCTTGATGAAAACGTCACCACATTCAAAGCGTGACAAGTCATTTGACGTGTTCAGCGCTTTCAGCACGTGTTGAACGTCCGGAGAGAAACCGCGTGGAAGCTCTGTGTTTCTACCTGTGCGACAAACACCCCTCATAATGGCCCATGGAAAGTGCATTATCTGTGGACAAATGTTTACCCGTGACCTAACAACTCAGTCATGTTTATTGCACTCGACACAAAGCTAACAGCAAGTGAAAACACAGCATAACACAAAGGCGAAGCAAGCTGCAGCACATTTACAGCTGCCCGCGTGGTCTTTCAGTGGACTCGCATCCGAACACAGATGACTAAACACTCATGTAGCTTTCCATCAAACGTGTGTGTGTGTGTGTGTGTTTGTGCATGTGTGTATGTGAATCACATGGCATACAGGTAAACCTGTGAGATTTTTTTTTTATGCCCCCTTGTTTTAGAGGAGGAAGTGGAAAAGAGAAGAGGGCTGGATTTCTGATTTGTTTCCCTCAATGATGCTGACGAGGCTAGAAACATGACAAGTTTCAAATATTATATTCTTTAACAACAAACGAGTGGACATTAATGAATTGGGGGGGAGTACACCAGACAACCAACCAGGGCGGGAGAATTAGGAGACCTAGAGAGGGAAATGGCAGATGAAAGCAAAATAGGAAAGGGGTAGAGAGAGCGAGAGAAAAAGAGAGAAAGACTGAGACAGACAGAAGGATGAGGGTCGAGACGAGGAGCATTTTTCATAACTAAGTGGTTTAAAGCACCCCTAGGAGTGAAGAAGAAGAAGTGCCGCAATGAGTAGAGGTGACGAAGGTGGATGAGTTTAAATACTTGGGGTCAACTGTCCAAAGTAACAGGGAGTGCGGAAGAGAGGTGAAGAAGAGACTGCAGGCAGGGTGGAGTGGGTGGAGAAGAGTGTCGGGAGTGATTTGTGACAGAAGGGTACCAGCAAGAGTTAAAGGGAAGGTTTACAGGATGGTGGTGAGACCAGCTATGTTATGTGGTTTGGAGACAGTGGCACTGATGAAAAGACAGGAGGTGGAGCTGGAGGTGGCAGAGTTGAAGACGCTAAGATTTTCACTGGGAGTGACGAAGGAGGACAGGATTAGGAACGAGTATATTAGAGGGACAGCTCAGGTTGGACGGTTTGGAGACAAAGCAAGAGAGGCAAGATTGAGATGGTTTGGACATGTGTGGAGGAGAGATGCTGGGTATATTGGGAGAAGGATGCTGAATATGGAGCTGCCAGGGAAGAGGAGAAGAGGAAGGCCAGAGAGGAGGTTTATGGGTGTGGTGAGGGAGGACATGCAGGTGGCTGGTGTGACAAGAGGAAGATGCAGAGGACAGGAAGAGATGGAAACAGATGAGCCGCTGTGGCGCCCCCTAACGGGAGTAGCTGAAAGTATTAGTAGTAGGTTTGAAACGCCTCTCTTACAAAGCAAGACGTAAGGTGCAATCATTTGAGTTCAGGGACAGGTCTGGTTGCGTAGTACTGCTGGAATCTCTCGCTCTCTCTTTCGTTCTCTCCCTCTCCCCCCCTCTCTCTCTCTTTCACACACACACTCCTCTAACATGTTTACTGTTTCCACTGGACAACCGACACATTTCCTTGCTACCAGGACAACTGAAGAAATTTGACCTGACTTGAGAGCATAGCCGCTGACTTCAGGTGAAATCCACTGTATAATGCTTACAGATTGATATGGATCATCATCTTAAATATACATATAAACATTCTCGGTCTGGGAGAGCAATCAGACTGTACAGAACATATTGAGCATACATAAAGACAAGAGGCCTGGGTGTTTGAGGGTTCTGTGCAGTATTTTAACTGTTCCTAGGCTGCATTCTTCTGGACAGAAACCTCATATGTTGTTCCTGGATCTGCTGGAGCCACTCTCCCGTTTGGGTGTCAGCCTCTAGTGCTCCTATTACCACTGGTACTACTGTGGATTTCACCTTCCACATCCAGTCTAGTTCTTCCCTCAGCCCTTGGTATTTCTCCAGCTTCTCATGCTCTTTCTTCCTCACGTTGCCGTCGCTTAGGATTGCCACATCTATCACTACAGCTGTCTTGTGTTCCTTTTTGACCACAACAGTGTTTGGTTGGTTAGCCAGCACCTACTTGTCTTAGCTCTGCCATTCTCAGCCTCCTTTGGCAGTGTCTCCAATTTGGACTTCCAGTCTGTATTCAGTACAGATATTCCTGTACATTAGCCCAGCCACTTGGTTATGACTTTCAGTGTACGCTTTCCCAGCTAGCATTTTCCACCCTGCAACTAAGTGCTGAACTGTCTCAGGGGTGTCTTTGCACAGCCCATATTTTGGGTCTTGTCTGGTGTGGTAGACGCCTGCCTCAAACGATCTGGTCCCAAGTACCTGTTCTTGTACTGCTAATCAGAGCCTCTGTGCCATCCTTCAGTCCAGCCGTTTCTAGCCACTGATAGGATTTCTCGATATCAGCTATGTCTTCTATCTGTCGATGGTACATCCATGGAGGGGCATAAGTCTTCCATGATACCTCCTCTTCTTCTTCCTCTGCATTGTTTTCTGTTGCCTGAGGTACTCACTCAGCAGTTCATCCTGGGGGGCCCTCTATCTGATGTACTCATGGATGTTCCTTGTGTCATCCTGGATAGTGGCCCTGACACTCACAAACCCTCTGCCCACATCTTTTTGCTTATCATAGAGTCTCAGGCTGCTGGACTTCGGGTGGAACCCTCCTTGCATTGTGAAGAGTTTCCATGTCCTGATATCTGTGGCCTTTATCTCCTCCTTTGGCCAGCTTATTATTCCAGCTGGGTATCTGATGACTGATAGGGCATATGTGTTGATGGCTTGGATCTTATTCTTCCCATTGAGCTGGCTCCTCAGGACCTGCCTCACTCTCTGGAGGTATTTGGCTGTAGCTGACCTCCTTGCTGCCTCCTCGTGGTTTCTATTTGCCTGTGGAATACCCAGGTACTTGTAACTCTCCTTGATGTCTGTTATCCTGCCAACTGGTAATCCAACCTCTTCAGTCCTCACCACCTTTCCTTTTTTGCCACTATTCGACCGCACTTGTCCAGTCCAAATAGCCATCCCGATGTCGTCGCTGTAGATCCTGGTGGTGCGGCTCAGCAAGTCAATGTGTCGCTCATTCCTGGCATACAGCTTGATGTTATCCATGTATAGGAGGTGGCTGATGGTAACTCCACTTCTGAACCTGTATCCATATCGACGCTTTGTGATGATGTGACTGAGGTCTTTGAGTCGGCCTCTAGTGTTGTTTTGCACTGCTGCATTGAGTTCTTGATGACGTTTATTAGTGTCCTGTTTGCTTTGTATAGTGCCAAGCACTCCAGTAACCAGGTGTGGGGCATTGAACCGTAGGCTTTCTTATAGTCAATCAAGGCTGTGCTCAGGTTGGTCTGTCTGGTCTTAAGAGTCTTGGGTGACTGCTCCATCAACCAGTAGCTGATGCTTTGACCCTCTGGTGTTGTTCCCAATTCCTTTCTGAGTTTTGCTCATGTATTGACTCATGTGTTCATTCAGTTTAGCTGTTATGATGCCTGACAGGATCCTCCATTTTGTGGAGAGGCAGGTTATCAGCCGGTAGTTTGAAGGTGTTGTACCCTTGTGGGGATTCCTCAAGATCAGTATTGTTGTCCCCTGTGTTAGTCCAGGTCTCGGTTTGTCACAAAGGGTGATCGGGCTTTTGCTGTTAAGAGCCCCCACACCATGGAACGCTCTTCCTTTTGAACTACTACTAACCAAGTCTCTAGCTTCTTCTAAATCTCATCTTAAGACTTTTCTCTTTGTCAAACCTTTTGCAAATGTTTGATGTTTGTTTTGTTTTTGTTTTTGTTTTTTCCCTTTTCTCCCCAATTGTACTTGGCCAATTACCCCACTCTTTTGAGCCATCCTGGTCACTGCTCCACCCATTCTGCCGATCCAGGGAGGGCTGCAGACTACCACATGCCTCCTCCGATACATGTGGAGTCGCCGGCCGCTTCTTTTCACCTGGAAGTGAGGAGTTTCACCAGGGGGACGTAGCGCGTGGGAGGATCACGCTATTCCCCCCAGTTCCCCCTCCCTCCCGAACAGGCGCCCCAACCGACCAGAGGAGGTGCTGGTGCAGCGACCAGGACACATACCCACATCTGGCTTCCCACCCGCAGTCACGGCCAATTGTGTCTGTAGGGACGCCCGAACAAGCCGGAGGTAACATGTTGATGTTTGTTTTTATTCATCTATACTGTTTTTACTTTTACTCCTATTTATTTGGTTTTATTCTTATTTTTGCCTCTTTTTTGTTGTTGTAAAGAACTTTACTTTCACTTTGTAACATTATTGTAGAATAGTGCTATATAAATAAAAGTTACTATTATTATTGTATCATTCAGTACGTGGTTTGTGTGTTTATGTGTGTGCACATTTACTGTGTGCTAACACCAAGTGCCTTCAATACACATGCACTTTAAGTGTTAGAGAGTGTGTGTCTGTGTGTGTGTGTGCATTCATGTGCATGTTTGTCCCAGTGGTTAGGGCGGAGTGTGTGTGTGTGTGCGCGTATGGGTGTATGGGTGTACGGGGCGGGGGTGGGGATACTTTCCCGGAGATGAAATGATACAGAGAGTGAACGAAAGGTTCAATATGTTCTATTAAGTATTAGAGGGCAGGACAGATCATAATGCCATGCAACATTTAGAAGAGCATGGGCCTGAACTACAGAGTCAGAAATCAGGGGGGGGGGCAGAAGAGGGCAGCATAAGGAAAAATTGGGTGAGCAAGATAAAGTAGTAGTTCTCCTGAATTCCTACATTAAACGCACTTACTGTAAGTCGCTTTGGATAAAAGCGTCGGCTAAACGACTGTAATGTAATGTAATAAAGTGAAATGAGAGAAAGAGAGTTCATCAACTGTGCTAATTTGACCGCCAGTCAGTGCCGCTGCATCTATCTCTCTCTCAATTTCAATGTGCTTTACTGATATGGCAAAATTGTTTGCATTGCACACTCTCTCTCTCGGTCTCTCTCTCGGTCTCTCTCTGTCTCTCTCTCTCTCTCTGCCTGTTTATAATTACCGTGCGGTGAATGAATCTTCCAGGAGTGAGCACTCTCTGGCAGCACTGCCTGGTCCCGGTCAGGGACAGGGGAGCTATTAGAGGAGGAACTGAGGAAGGAAGGAAGTGAGAAGGGAAGGCCAGAGAGAAGGCAGCCCAGCTCAGAGGCCCCAGGGAGGGGAGGAGAGGAGAGGAGGAGAGGAGGCATGGAGGGACGAGTGGACCAACGAGACAAAGAGAGAAAAAGTGAGATAGAGAGAGGCAGAGAGAAAGAGAAAGAAACAGGGCAAGATGCAATAAATGAGAGAGAGAGAGAGAGAGAGAGAGAGAGAGAGAGAGAGAGAGAGAGAGAGAGAGAGAGAGAGAGAGAGAGAGAGAGAGGAGCAAGGAATGGACTGGAGAGAAAGGGGAGGCCGAGTGTCACATCTTCCTGAGGTTCAACAGGAGCAAAGATCCCAAATACACACACACACACACACACACACACACACACACACACACACACACACACACCAGAGCAAAACAAGATGAAAGAGATTAGCTGCAAGGTCTGCCCTGGAGGACAGTTGACCAGGCAGCCTCTTACAAAACACACACACACACACACACAGACACACACAGACACACACACACACACACACGATAAATACATAAAAGCATTTTGCAAGCAGAGTCAAGGCTTTCTCAAGCATGACAGTGTTTCTAGGGACGTCCTGACAGCCATAAATTACTCCTTAGTCTCCAGAAATGACGTGGAAAAAACTTCCAACCCCCCCCCCCCCCACCCGCTGTACTTTTTAGTGCAACGTACGCACACACGCACACACAAACACACACACACATGTGCGCGCACAAAATCCCAGACGTTGGATGAAACTGCTTTCACACGGTCATTTATCAGGCGGAGCCCCGAGAGAGGAAATTCGGTGACATTGCTCCGTCGCTCTTTCCGAAGCCTCTGCCAAATCCTTACAGCTGGCCCCCAGGGGCCACAAGACCTCCGATCTGTGTGTGCGTGTGTGTGTGTGTGTATGTGTGTTTGTGTGTCATGGTTTATCGCTGTCCACTCCCCATGCATGACCCAACAATTGTCAAGTCTGACAATAATCAAAGTCCTGTCCACTTCATCAAACAACTTTCACACGGGTGTTGTGCCGGCTAAGTGCATTCAGTATTTCACCAGGTAATTTTCTGTATCAGCTGATTAAGTCTCTTTTTTTTTTAATAAATAAAATATAGTATGTACTTTTTTATGTATGGCAATGATTTGGTCTTCTGCTTCCGGTGTCGGAAGATGGCGGCGCGAATTCCCGTTTGCAGCGGCCTCACCCAGTACCATCCATGCAGTGTCTTTATCCACGTCTGCAGCTGGGAGAGCTGGCGCTGGATCAGCTGGGAGAGCAGGGCAGGCTAAGCTAACCGCTAGCACATGCAGACCGGCAGTTCCGACAACACCGAGGACGGTCTGGAGGAGGCCTCACCTGGCGTTGACTGTGGTGTTTTTGATGCGGGGAGTTGTGCCGAGGGTGTCTGGCTGGGAGAGCTTGGTCTGCTTTATCCAGTGGGCCCAGGGACCACGGCCTCGGCCTGGAGCTGCGCTCGAGGAGGAAACACCGAGGGCGGTCTGACAGGATGTGGAAGGGGGGCAGGCTAAGCTAACTGCTAGCCCATGCAGACCGGTGGTTCCGACAGTCATCCTGGCTGGCGCTCATTCCTTGGACAGTGATTTTTTGTTTAGTTTGGATATATGTGCTCGAGTAGTTTGTGGATGGGATGGGGGAAACGGCATTTTGTTTCGGTTCACGTATGCAAGTGCACGAAGTGAAATGACAAATAAAGTGTTCCTGATTCCTAAAATGTGAGCGTTTGTTTTCAGCTGCACAGAATACCAGATGGACTCAGCTGAACATGTCAGGCCAGTGCAGACAGAGTCAGTTAAAGGCACAATCCTTAATTCAAACATAAACCAAAGGGTCACCCTGCTACCCAAATACACAACACATGATTGGAAGCTGCTGTCACTCCCATATCGATTAATAGGTCTGTTAATATGAGGGCTATCAGCAAACAACAAAATCTGAGTTTCCAATCTTTTCTGATGCTATGAAAGGTTTGTTCACATTAGTAGTGGTTGTAAACTTATTTACTGCCCATTGGCAGGTAGGACATGCAACACAGCACTTCCACTGCTGTCGGTCTATGGCCAGCGTGTAGTTGTGAAGATTGGAATAAAACAGGCTCATATTCTCAAATTCTATTAATAGAGAAAGATACAAAATGCTTATTTTCAATCTATAGCTCAAACTTCCCGCTTCCGGTGTGGGAAGATGGCAGCACGAATTCACGTTTGCGGCAGCCTCACCCAGTACCGTCCATGCAGTGTGTTTAACCATCTTCGTTTGATGGCTGGGATAGCTGGCGCTCGACTGGCTGGGAGAGCTTGGTCTGTTGCATCCTGTGGGCCCAGGGACCACGGCCCTGCCTGGAGCTGTGCCCGAAGAGGAAACACCGACGGAAGTCTGACAGGATGCGGAAGCGGGGCAGGCTAAGCTAACTGCTAGCCCATGCAGACCTGCAGTTCTGATAACGCCGAGGTCTGGCGGCGGCCTCGCCTAGCCTTGACTGTGTTTTTAGTGTCATCGTGTGGAGCGTGGGGAGGTGTGTCGAAGGTGTCTGGCTGGGAGAGCTGGCGTTGGCTCAGCTTAGGGAGCTTGGTCTGCTGTGTCCTATGGGCCCAAGGACCACGGCCCTGCACCCAAAGAGGAAGCACCGAGGGCGGTCTGACAGGACATGGAAGTGGGGCAGGCTAAGCTAATGGGTAGCCCATGCAGACCGGCAGTTCCGACAGTTATCCTGGCTGGCGTTGGTTCCCTTGGACAGTGATTTTTTTTTTCAGTTTGAATATATGTGTTAGTTTGTATATATATATATATACATATATATATATATATATATATATATATATATACACACCCACCCGCACACACACACGCACACACACACATACGTAAGTTCTCGTAGGTTTTGGATATGTGTTTTTGTCTTTGTGTTGCACTGCTGTGGGCTGGGGGAAACGATATACATATACATATATACAGTACATGAAATGAAATGACAAATAACGTGTTCTTGATTCCTGAAACTCTTTAGTATGAATGTAAACATACCTCGACACGATAACATGATACGGTCAAATAAATGAGAGATCTGGCCTTGAAGGTGTTGGTCACCAGGAAACATTATAAACCGACTTCCAAACACATGCGTGCGATTTACATTTTGTGTCTGTGGCATGAAAGTGGACTAAACATCTACAGGCTTTGCTCAGTTCAAAAAAAAACAACAACAAAGCATTCAAAGAGTGATGGTTCATCTTACACACACACACAAAAAATAAGCAGGTTAATTCCCAACATCTGATAAAACCACTGAACCACATGCTTAACCAGCAGTGATATAAATATATATCTGTATTTATATACATATACAAAATATCCAGCCCGAGTACATGGAAGTACATGGAAACATGATGCCCGGGCTCTGACAGCCAAATGGGCCTCCTCGCAGAAGAGCCGGTAGGGATCGATTACATTTCAGCTACAATGGGAAACTTAAGTCTAGATGAGGAAGACGGAGCTGGCAGAGGATATACATTCGGATACCATTACTCCCGAATCATCGCGCTGAATAATGGCCTGTTTGTTCAGCTGCCCCCCCCCCCAAAACGCACTGCTGCCCCTTGTCAAATTTAACACAAAAAAAAAGGAAAAATAAGAAGTTACTGTATATCGTTACCCCCACCCCCACCCCCACCCTTCATCTCCACTCTAAATCCTTCCGTGTCTTACACCATGTTCACCTGTAAGCACCTCTTTACGTGATGTTGGGATATCCCCAGCTGGTTGCTGGACACGGCCCATGGCTGCAGCAGGGGGATGTTTGCGGTGCACAAAAGGGGCATTATTTTAGTGGCGTTCACTCTCCATCCTCCATCCAACCCCTGCTGCCACCCACACTTCCCTGCGCTGTCCGGTTCTCCACCCAACTCTCATCCCGGATGTATCCAGACTCTGGACGGACCGAAACAGAAGGTCCGACGGTGGAATACTTCGACGGCATGAACAAGGTCACCTTTGCCAACAGCTAGCCCGGAGTACTATCTGAAGTTAGGTTTGTACAAAGCCTTGCTGGAGGATTTTTTTCAGAATTTGAATTATTTAATGTCATGATTCACTGTCATAAAACTGATCGACACGGTAAAACATAGCCTGATAGTTTTCCTTCAGTGTACTGATGACACGTTTACTTTAGGTCACTTACGCCCCTTTTCCACTGCATAGTACCGGCTCCACTCAACTCAAGTCTACTGGCTTTTTTTTTTTGGTTTTCCATTGGGCAAAAGTTAGGGATAGTACCTGGTACCAGGTACATTTTTTGGTACCACTTCCATCGCGGTTCCAAGTGAACTGCACCGATACTAAAAGGGGACATGAAAATACCACTATAAATAAATAAATAGAATAAAATATAAATAAATATGTATATTTATTTATATTTATTTAAATATAAATAAAATAATTTTTTTTTTAAAAACTAGTGGGCATCCGGGTGGCGTAGCGGTCGATTCTGTTGCCTACCAACACAGGGATCTTCGGTCCGAAATCCCGTGTTACCTCCAACTTGGTCGGGCGTCTCTACAGATACAACTGGCCGTGTCTGCGGGAGGGAAGTTGGATGTGGGTATGTGTCCTGGTCGCTGCACTAGCGCTTCCTCTGGATGATCGGCGCGCCTGTTCAGGGGGGGAGGGGGAACTTGGGGGAATAGCGTGATCCCCACCACGCGCTGCGTCCTCCTGGCGAAACTCCTCACCGTCAGGTGAAAAGAAGTGGCTGGTGACTCCACATGTATCAGAGGAGACATGTGGTAGTCTGCAGCCCTCCCGGATCGGCAGAAAGGGTGGAGCAGTGACCGACCGGGGCAGCTCCAAAGAGTGGGATAACTGGCCGGGTACAATTGGGGGAGAAAAAGGGGGGAAATTTAAAAAAAAAACAACCCTAGTCAACACACCCACAAATGACCAGCGGGGCTTCGGCATGAGGGGATTACTATCTGCAGCGGAAAACTAAATCTCAAAAAGTAAAGCGAGTAGAGTCGAATAGAGTAGAGTCGAGTTGAGCCAGTATCATGCAGTGGAAAAGGGGCATTAGATGAGTGATGAAACGTTTCACTCAATATGTCTCGATGCACGCTCAATGACCCAAGTAAGAACGTCAAAGAAGGTTGAATCAGTTTGTCTGGATACAATGTTTATTGATAGATACAACCTATCAATAAACATTGGATCTGTCAATAAACATTGTATCCAGATGAACTGATTCAACCTTCTTTGGTGTTCTTACCTGGATTATTGAGCATGCATTGAGACACATTACTTGAATAGATTTTCGATAAATGCCACTTTGTGTTGGACAGAACATATCATGGGCAGAATGGAAATAAGCTGGACCACAGAGGTAAATGTTGAAAATACAGCAAGACTACTGTGTAGTAGAATAACAGAACAGGAAAGAGAGACGGATGAAAGAAAACGAGAAATTGAGACAGAAGAGAGGAAGCCAGATGCAGTGAGAGAGATATTAAGAGTAACAAGACATACAAATGAAGCGAACACAAGGACAGAAAAAGAGAGGGAGCCAGATGGAGATGGAGAGAGAGAGAGAGAGAGAGAGAGACAGGCAGAGAGAGAGAGGCAAGGAAGAGACAGCGAGAGAGCGAGGGGGGGAGAGAGAGAGAGAGAGGCCATGTCTATTTCTGAAGGACAGGGCAAAAAGCCAACCGCACACACACCCGCACTTGCACATATGTATGCACACACATAAAGGGCAAGAGAGAGACGCGAAGAGAGAACAGACAAGCAAGGGACGGGAAAGAGGAAGAGACCAGATATCCAATGCAAATTGTGGGATGGGGGAATGGGTAGGGTTGGAGGAGTAGGAGTGTGTGTGTGTGTGTGTGTGAGAAGGGGTGTGGGGTGGGGTGGAGGAGGGGGTTAAACGAGATTTCCTGAGCTGAGAGCATTCCGATGGCGCTGGTGGTCTTCTCTCGCCAAAAGGCAAGACGACACATGCTGGAGATGTCTGCCAGGTAACAGAGCACAAAGAGCCCTCATTTCCTCCCACCCCCACCCCCCACACCCCCTACCCAACATCATCATCTTATCTCACTCTCTCTCTCACTACATGAGAGAGAGAGACAGAGAGACAGAGACAGAGACAGAGAAAGCAAGAGAGAGGATGATGATGTTGGGTGGAAAGGTGGGGGGGGTTGGGGAGGAAATGAGGGCCCTTTGTGCGGGGGGAGAGGAGAGAGAGAGAGAGAGAGAGAGAGAGAGAGAGAGAGAGAGAGAGAGAGAGAGAGAGAGAGGCTGATGTGTCTATTGATTTGTTGCTGGCGAGTCTTAGACCTGCTCTGCTCATTTCAACACACATGAAATGAAATGAAAACTCTGCACCAGGACTAAACTCACGATGAAATGTTCCGGATGGGGGAAATTCAACCGTTGACATGTTCAACGGCTTTAACGATGGTTGTTTCTGCAGAAGTTACCGTGTAAACAGCTTCCTATTTAATAAAGGCACGCACGGTTCCACCTTGAGCATGCTGTGGGTTTTTAAATGCCGGAGTACACACTACATACAACAAATACAGACAACATGACACAAGGGTTATACACCGGAAAGCTCTTACTTTTTACATTTGTGAAGTTCTGCACATGCTAAGCGCGGTGGCTTTGTGCCCGGTTGTGTCACTCTGGGTGCAGAGACGTGTGGTCAGCGGTGGACGTGCAGGTTTTTCTTTACATCTAGTCGGATTTGAGTTTTGTACAGAGGTATTCTTGGACACACATGTGTAAATTGACACTAATACAGCCCTTGAAGTTTGATACTTGCCTGGGGATCCTAGTCCCCCAATCCTCAAACACACACACACACACACACACACACAAAACCCAACTACACGCACAGACACGCAAACATGTGGAGACAAGTGGATACACACTCACCCTTCCCAGAGCTCATCAATCCCTTGCTAGTATCCTATTACTTGGGTGCAAAGAACAAACACACACACACACACACACACACGCACATGCACACATGCATGCACGCACCACACATGCATGCACACACACACAGACAAACACACACACACACACACAGAGTTTTCTTCTCACACCTAGGCTTCAGTCAGCCACAGGCCCTCTTCTGGGTGCATCAGAGATATCTCGACAACAGGAAACCGGTTTTGATGGAACGACTCCCAGCGGTTATTTAATGGTTGCGGACGGAAGGCAGCAACATTTTAACACACCCAGAAACAACAACGTCCACCAGATAACATGGACAACTCGTCTCAGCAGCGGGACTGTTTTCGCTCAACGGTAAAAAAAAAAAGAGAGAAAAGAAATAAGCCCGTTCCAGACACTGATGAGGACGGCGGCACAGCCAGAGATAATATTGACAGGCCAGCAGCGCTCCGGCATGCTAGCCCTGCGCTCTGGCAGGGATGCTCCATTCACAACTGGAGTCAGAAAAAAAGAGAAGAGGACAGGCTCTAATCCTTTAAGACAGCACCAATAGAGATTCCATCATGCTTGATGCGCTGCGAGAGATGAGCGAAGCCGGCAGAGGCGATAACGCCGGGCCAACATGAAAATAAAATACAGCCTGTTTTGACTGGCGGGTGCACAGCCGCCCTCCTCGCCAAGGTTTACTTCCTGTGCAGCGGAGGTGCGGCTCAGGTACGGAGTCCCGCTGAATACATGGGAGAAACAAACGGCGTTGACGAGGCTAAGCTGTGAGAACCCGACCGCAAGACGACGACATAAATCAACACCGGCAATATGTGCAAGAGCATAATCTCGCCAAGGTCACATGTAAAGTATTTGCGGGTATTAATTTCACTCGGAGGGCACGAATATTTTCAATTTGGGCCGAACAATAACTCAAAATACTTCCTTTGTCGTTTTCTTGTGGATATTTTTGCTTCGGATTGGGGATTGCAACATGAGAGTGCAGAAAGCCAATTTTTAACCATCCATCCATCCATTATCCTAACCGCTTATCCTGACTCGGGGTCACGGGGATGCTGGAGACTATCCCAGCAGTTACTGGGCAGCAGGCAGGGAGACACCCAGGACAGGCCACCAGTCCATCACAGGGCCGACACACACACACACACACACACACACAGACACACACACACACCTAGAGACAATTTAGTACGGCCGATTCACCTGACCTACATGTCTTTGGACTGTGGGAGGAAACCGGAGCACCCGGAGGAAACCCACGCAGACACGGGGAGAACATGCAAACTTCACAGAGAAGCTGACCCGGGACGACCCCCAAGGTTGGACTACCCCGGGGCTTGAACCCAGAACCTTCTTGCTGTGAGGCGACCGCGCTAACCACTGCGCCACCGTGCCGCAGAGAGCCAGTTTATTCGGTTATATCAGCAATGCGGCCAACACCGAGTTGTCCTTGCTTTACAAACCAACAGCCATCTGAGACTTCATGCCGACTAAAACCAACACTCAGAGCCACACACACACACACACACACACACACACACACACACACACACACACACACACACAGGATATATGCATTCAAGACTAAAACCAGAAGGAAAGAAATCATAGTTGCACTTGAGTGATGTCTGAGTATTTGCTAAGTGGTCCACTAATGACAGGCTGGTGGAAACAGATCGTGATTACAATTAGAAATGTCCAGACTGCGTAGGAAAACACTGTCAGATGTCCACGCAGCCCACACCGAGCTGTTCTGGATCCACATACTACAGACCACACCACCGACAGAGGGCCAGCAACACCGACACCTATCTACAGCACCAAGTTCACACTTTCACCCGAACCCCACTATTGATTTATTTTGGATTTCTTTCCCTGTTTTTCTCCCCAACTGTGCTTTGCCAATTGCCCCGCTCTTCCCGAGCCGTCCCGGTCGCTGCTCCACCCCCTCTGCCGATCCGGGGAGGGCTGCAGACTACCACATGCCTCCTGCAATACATGTGGAGTCACCAACCGCCTCTTTT
This sequence comes from Lampris incognitus, assembly GCF_029633865.1. NCBI lineage: Eukaryota > Metazoa > Chordata > Actinopteri > Lampriformes > Lampridae > Lampris > Lampris incognitus. The sequence goes on along the minus strand of NC_079211.1, from coordinate 7,918,757 downwards.
CACCTGACAGTGAGGAGTTTCGCCAGGGGTACATAGCGCGTGGGAGGATCACGCTATTCCCCCCAGCCCTCCCCTCCCCCCCCGAACAAGCGCCCGGACCAACAAGACTGCTAGTGCAGTGACCAGGACACATACCCACACCCGACTTCCCACCCGCAGACACGGCCAATTATGTCTGTGGGGATGCCCGACCAAGCCGGAGGTAACACAGGGATTCGAACTGGCGATCCCCGTGTCGGTAAGCAACGGAATAGACCGCCACCGCAACCCGGACTTCCAGTACCCAAACTCTTTTTATAACGGGGGCATCCAGTGACATTCAGAAGCCTCCGCCTCCTCTTGTGGTGTGACAGACGGAAAGAGAGACACAGAAAGATCGACAACACACAGCTCAACAAAGAGACAGACAGGCAGAGGACAGACAGACGGGTCGACAGCCAGGCAGAATAATGCACGGCATTGTCCTTACATATCTATTTTGGTTTATTAAAATGTTATTTCATAATGCATTTAAATGTATTGTTAACATGTGTTTGACTTTAACTTGTTAAGTTTAATGTTTCGCATTCTTTCCCTCCTACTTCAGGGCCTTACAAGACCCCCACCCCCACCCCCTTCTCCCGACGTACAGTTATTAAAAAAAAAAATTCTGAGAAAAAGGTCACGGGGTCAGATTCCACCACTTTGCAATCATGTGCATAAAATTGAAACTCGGTGCCGGGGAGAGGTGGTTGTGGTCCATTTAGGAGATATAAACCGTGTCTCTCTGCAATCACTGGGCCTCAGATTAACATTATGAAAAGGACCATTGACTCTGTCAAGACAAGCATGACCCTCAATTACACACGGTGACATGCAGTCGCTCTGACACAGATAGGTGCTCCTCAATTACAAGCTCGGTTTGTGTCGGCGGGAAGTGTGTGTTTTCAGATGCAGGGATATTAAAATATAAAAAAAAGGGTCTCCTCAGATTGTCCTCACGAGGGATCTATCTTTACAATGCAACCAGTATATACGTCCAGCTGCAAGCGCTGCAGGGCATCGCGTCAATGAGCGTATTGAACAAACCAGGGGAACACGGATTACGATATAGTTTCTTTACGAAGCGGGAACCTCGGCAACACAGCACGTCCACGTCACAGTAGTCGCCGTTCAACGCGCTGTTCACACGACTGTGCATGTAAACCCACACAACTATCTTTTAGCTTATTAACTGATCACAGTAGAAGTGGCCTACGGTCGGTTTGGCGCCATCTGCTGTTCGGAAGCCAAACTGCGGGACAAGTGGCCGCTCTTCAAGTTGGGGAGGAGTTTGTAACATTTAGAGGAGAACGAGGCTCATGCACACAACTTTAATGCTTAGTAGCGTCTTTTCCGCATATGGTGTGTATGTGACGAAGGTGGATGAGTTTAAATACTTGGGGTCAACTGTCCAAAGTAACGGGGAGTGCAAAAGAGAGGCGAAGAAGAGAGTGCAGGCAGGGTGGAGTGGGTGGAGAAGAGTGTCAGGAGTGATTTGTGACACAAGGGAAGGTTAAAGGGAAGGTTTACAAGATGGTTGTGAGACCAGCTATGTTGTATGGTTTGGAGACGGTGGCACTGATGAAAAGACAGGAGGTGGAGCTGGAGGTGGCAGAGATGAAGATGATAAGATTTCCACTGGGAGTGACGAAGAAGGACAGGATTAGGAACGAGTATATTAGAGGGACAGCTCAGGTTGGACAGTTTGGAGAAAAGGCGAGAGGCAAGACAGAGATGGTTTGGACATGCGTGGAGGAGAGATGCTGGGTATATTGGGAGAAGGATGCTGAATATGGAGCTGCCAGGGAAGAGGAGAAGAGGAAGGCCAAAGAGGAGGTTTACGAATGTGGTGAGGGAAGACATGCAGGTGGCTGGTGTGACAGAGGAAGATGCAGAGGACAGGAAGAGATGGAAACGGATGATCCGCTGTGGCGCCCCCTAACAGGAGCAGCCAAAAGTAGTAGTTATAGAAGTGTCTTTTCCCATTCAAACTACCACGCCTGGATGATCCATTCTTTCCTGTCCTGGAACATCTGGAGAATGATTACCAGTGTCAACGAGAGATTTTTCTAAATGGTGAAGGAACAACAACAACAAAGCGAAAACATTGCTCATTTCCATGTGCCGCTGTGTTTGCTATTCAGTAAAATGATGGTTTCCCCTTCGGACATGAATGCTGAACATGCCACAGCTACAGAAATTACATTTTCGGTGTTACCTCAGGTTAGAGGTGGTAATGATGCTAAAATCTGGTTCGGAGTTTATTCTTCCATGATGGTGGCCCTGGGAAACCCCCAGTGACCACTTTCCATACGTTGCGTGACAGACTTCTGTTAGGGAGCTGCCACATAAACTCTTGACAAGCTCATCCCGAAGGCAAAGATCGGTATCATTCATTAGGGTTTCGTAGCACGTACGAGTACCGCGGTTTCAGTCCAATCATGTCCAAGTGTCTTTGAGCAAGGCATTTCAACTCAAACATACAACAGTGCTGCTATGAGGGCGTCCGGGTAGCATGGTAGTCCATTCTGTTGCCTACCAACACGAGGATCCCAGTTCGGATCCCCGTGTTATCTCCCGCTTGGTCGGGCGTCCCTACAGACACAATTGGCCGTGTCTGCGGGTGGGAAGCCGGATGTCGGTATGTGTCCTAGTCGCTGCACTAGCGCCTCCTCTGGTCGGGTTGGGGCGCCTGTTCAGGGGGGAAGGGGAACTGGGGGGAATAGCGTGATCCTCCCACGCGGTACGTCCCCCTGGTGAATCTCCTCAGTGTCAGGTGAAAAGAAGCGGCTGGTGACTCCACATGTATTGGAGGAGGCCTGTGGTAGTGTGCAGCCCTCCCCGGATCGGCAGAGGGGGCGGAGCAGCGACCGGGACGGCTCAGAAGGGTGGGGTAATTGGACAGGTACAATTGGGGAGAGAAAGAAAAAAGACAATTTTCTAATGCCAAAATATTCAACAACAAAAAAAAAATGCACAACCCGCTCCAACATATCAGTCTTGCACACTGTCCACCAGGTCCATGACCCTTTTGTCCACCAGGTCCACGACCCTTTTGTCCACCAGGTCCACGACCCTTTCGTCCACCAGGTCCATGACCCTTTGAGTTATAGGGCAGCCATCTTAAACACGAGGATCCTGCTGGGAGCAGTACACTTTGAAGCGAGTGCCATTTCTATCCACCCAAAACTCTGCAGTTCCACATCTGTTTTGGGCGCCCCACCCCTCTCCATCTGATAAGGGCCCAGTTGGTAACTGCTGGGTCCAAACAAAGACCCATCTGCTAGTAATCTCCTCCACTGTAAGCAGTCTCTCCCCTGATAGCACGCATGAAGCCCGCCGCATATCAGCATAAACAAATAGCCAATTCAGTGGTACAACAAACTAACATTATTTTTCCTCAGGACTTGGGCTGCCTATGGATCTGCAACAACAACAAACACACAAAGTAGAAAAATATGTCAGTTTGGGTTTCAGGGAACACTACAAATGGATAAAAGGATGTGATTTTAGCCACTGTGTTTGTGAGTGAGTGGTTGTGTGCGACTGTGTGAGTCTAGGTGTTTGTTTGTGTGTGTGTGTGTGAATGCATGAGTGTAACTATGTCTGCGGCTATGTGTGTGTGTGTGTGTGTGTGTGAGTGTGTGAGTGAGGGTGTGTGCTTGTGTCTGTTTAAGTGTTTGTTTGTGTGTGACAGAGCATTTGTTTAACTTTGTGGCTATGTGTGTGTGTGTGCGCACGCGCAATTTGTGCGCATGTGAGTTTGTGTGTATGACAAAGAGTGTGTGTATGTGAGAACATTTTTGTCCTTTGTGCCTGTTTTTGTGGCTGTGTGTGTGTGTGTGTGTGTGTGTGTGTGTGTGTGTGCGTGCGTGCGTGCATGTGTGTGTGTATGTGTCTCTTTGGGTATGTGAGTATTGTTAGTTAGAAAACGCCTTCACAAACAGAGAGACAAGAGGCCAGGGAAATGGGCTGTGTGTGTGTCTGTTCGTGTGTGTGTGTGTCGGGGGGTGGGCAGGGCGTCCATATCCTGATGGCACTCATCAATCACCTCAGCCAGGTCACTGCAGGTCAAAGGTCGGCCTCAATGATTGGCGGAATACAAGGGAAAGAGGAAGTAAGGGAAGTTAAGGGGAATTTCTGTGTGTGTGTGTGTGCGTTTGATGTCTTGTCACATTATGATGCAGATGGATAAACCTCCTTAATGACATTAGTCAGCCTGATAGCATTGGGGCTGACTTATCAAGCAGGACAGGAGTGTTCTTCTTTGCTGCCATTATAAAAGTTGCACGGTGTTTATTACAATCATCGGGAGTCGGATCCATTCAGCAAAATGTTCATTTCACACAACACCACCCGAGCATGTGCAAATCAGGATCTCTTAAAGATGTCCACTTCCTCTTTTGGTCTTAAATACAGCTATAAAGCAAGGGCGGTTCATAAAGTAGGTTCATTTACAGTTGAGGTAAAATATTGAGGCAAGTGGAAGCAGACTACTCAACACTAGAACGACCAAGGCCGCCATTTTGACGGTTTCGGATTTTCAAAGTTGAATAACTTGGTGGAAAAAAAAAAGATACAGACCTGCTGCTCCCCGAATGCCCCTAAAATTGCATATATTTACATTAACATGAGCTTTAGATCAACTGCACAAAAAAAAAATGTATAAGATCTACCTAAAACCACCATGAGTGGTCAACTTGACCATCACGGAATTTGTGCGTCATCGTGTGCGTCTGTTGCCCTGTCTTAGAAACACACTAGCGTCCTCCAGTGCAGAGAAATAGTCTAAACTTGATTTTTGGTTATTTCCAACATGTCTGGTTACAGACGCACCATGACGACCACCGAGGTGTTGCAGTATTTACAGGTGTTGGACAGCGGCCGTTTTAAATTGTTTTAAAAATAGTATTAAAGTTGTTCAAATGTTAATTTTGGTGTCAGTCGTTTCTTAACCGACACACTAACATATGCAATGCATTAATATATCAATTTGGTATTTATCATGACAGAATACAGAGTTTAAAAACCGGCAGTCATTTTGACTGCCCGTGGTCGTTTTAGGTAGGGGTGAAATCCCGGTCGTTTTAGTGTTGAAAGTGTCGACGGGTAATTTCACTGTCTGTCTGAATTAGCAGCAAGTTACACAAGGTTTGTTGTCTACCTTTCATAACAGCCAGATCCAAACAAGCGAACATTAATGGTTGTTGGTCATTTGGTTTCTAAGCGGTGGTGTTTCCTACGGGACCAATTAAGCATCCCATAGAAAAATATGAACTCTAACCTCTACCTAAATCTAAAAACAAATGCACACACCAGTGGCGGCTGGTGCTAAACATTTTTTTTGGGGGGGTGCAATTTACCTTGGTGCAGCCCACCTGACAGCTGCTTTAATGTCCACACAGTCACAGAGGTATTAAGAAGGACAATGTAGCCTAGAGATTTGATCAGGGTTGGTAGACGGTGGATGATTGACAGTTGAGACGAGGCGTGGTGGTGGGTGTGAACACGATTGACAGCCACGAGAACTGTCCAATCACATTAGATCAAAAACCATTCAATCAATACCAATTCACTGCCAGTACAAGTGGGAGTGTCTGCGGCGCACAGAACAGCGCCCCCTGGAAAATCTGAAGAAACCAATCAGACAGCAGCCTCAGGTCACCTGCTCGCCACAAGTCTGAGGGTTTACATAAGGTATGATTTGGCCGGCGCCCCTCACCCAGGAAGTATATGTATTCAGACAGGAAGTATATGTATTCAGACAGGAAGTATATGTATTCAGACAGAAACCAACCAAATACCATTTGAACCAGTATTTAGTGGCTGCTGACAGGCGCTCACAGACTGAAAACACTTTTATTTCATCATTATTTGCATTATACAACTAAATTATATTTAACATGTTTAAGTAGATTTTCATTTCTTGATGTTTGAAGGGGGCGGCACCCCAGCGCCCTGTACTGGCCAGCCGCCACAGGCACAGTCGTCTCAAAAGCAACAAACTCTGACAGTCCTGACAGTCTGTCTTCACAAACACATTTCACCGCTTGTGCCATTGACTCTTCCGGTTATTTAATGTCTGGTGAAAAACATTAACAATAACACCGATGTTTAGAAAAATTAACACAACACTGGTGTTTGGCATATTTTCACTGGACCAACCACACAACCAAAAACTCGGGTTTTAGACTACATCACGACATCTTTTGACATTTTCCTCCCCAAGGAGTTTTCTCAAAGTCATCACACGCATCGCGTCACAGCCGTTCTCACAGCGTCGGCGTGTGACAGATGAGCGTTTCCTGACTCCACACAGAGGCCCGCTGACACCAGGGAGCCAGCGAGAGAGGTCCTGGAGGAAGTCTAAAGTGGTCTCTAGAAGCATTTAAAGGACAGAGAGCAGGCTTTTCCTTTCACAGTAAAGTAAACGCCGCTTTCTGCTCTCTTCCCCCTTCTGCAGACCTCCGCCCCACCTCCCTCCCTCTGTCCATCAACTGGCCGAGGCCCCCAGGAGCCCCCCTGTGCTCTGACACAGGACCGACAATGACTTTACTGACACCAGAAGGTCTCATTAATCTTCATTTGTCTCGTCACATCCTGCCGTTGGTATGGAAATAGAGTTTGTGATGGGCAGGGCGCTAAACTCATGGGGGGAGGGGGCGGGTGCCTAGCCTGAAGTGTGGTGTGTGTGTGTGTGTGTGTGTGTGTGTGTGTTGTGTGTGTGTTGTGTGTGTGTGTGGATGGTCCCTCTATTTGGCAGCTTCCTTTCCCAATGTGCTTAAACTGATTTTCACGCAAATGTCTTGAACCTCTTATCGAACACACACACACACACACACACACACACACACACACACACACACACACACACACACACACACACACAGTAAGCATGTGTGTCTGCAATCTGATTTCTCAGCTGCCCAGGAGACCACTTCCTGTGGTGAGATGCTCGGGGTCTCCCATCTGTTCATCAAGGAGCATGACCCCCTACATACAATACTGCAAATAGACACACACACACACACAACATACACAAAACACACGTATATAATATATATGCCCCTTACACACACACACACACACACACACACACACTCGTTTCACTATCCTTACGAGGACCCCTCATTGACTACATTCATTTCCTAGCCCTTAACCCTAACCTTAACCACATAAACTACACGCCTAACCCTAACCCTAACCCTTACCCTATCCTTAACCTAACCCTAATTTTGCCCTTAACCCTAAAATAGACCCTTTTCCTTGTGAGGACCTCTGAAATGTCCACACAATATAGATGCTTTCAGGTTTTTCTATCCTAATGAGGACATTTGGTCCACCTAAGGATAGCTAAACATGTACACACACACACACACACACACACACACACACACACACACACACACAGACAGGGTCTTTCTGGTCCCCCTGACCACTAATGGACTTTGAGATGAGACAGCAGTTGGTGAGAGGGGTGAAGGAAGTGGGTTTTATCCTCCCACCGCAGGGATGAATCGATTCTCCACAAGTGGCCGGGGGGGGGTTGGGGGGGTATTTACAGAGGGTGGTGCCAGCATACATGGAACAAACACTTGCTTTCTTGGTTAGATAGTGGAGATGTTTTGTGTGAAAAGGTAGAAAAGGTGAAACTGACTTTTCAGAGCAGTAGAGAGGGAGAGGGTGAGGCAGCAGCAAGATATATACGCTAATACAAACATGGGGTATCTGGTATTAGTTCACTATAAAGCATCATTAAAAGGAACCAATCACGATTTTCAACGTTATCTCTATCTATCTATCCATCTATCTATCTATCTATACACACATACACACACACATACACACATATGTTGTATGTATGTATATGTGTATGTATGTTAACCCTTGTTAACCCAGGCCATGTCTGAGCCGGTATGACTCTATTTGTGTTACTCTTACTCATGTCTAAGGGTAGTTGGCATGTATAGCATTAGGAGTCTAAGCCATGCACTCTTACTGGAGACTTGTCTCAACCAGGGTTTGAACCCCTGATTATATAAATATATTGTATGGATAACGCTCCATAGGCAGACGTACCAACATGTACCCTGGCTCTGCCGAATGACAGAAGCTAAGCAGGCATGGGCTTGGCTAGTCCTTGGATAGGAAACCTCCCGGGAAAACGGGAGTTGCTGCTGGAAGTGGTGTTTGTGGGCCAGTAGGGAGCAATCTTCCCTCTAGTCCTAATATAAACAACAACAACAAAATACTAACACCCCAGTGCAGTGACAGGAACACTGTGATGTAGGAGATGCCATCCTTCGGATGAGACGTCAAACAAGGTCCTGAATTACTGTGGTCATAACAGATCCTATGGCACTTATCGCAAAGACTAGGGAGTCCCCCGGTGTCCTGGCAAAATTCCCAACCTGGCTCTCAGAAAGCTGTGCAACCCACCGCTGCGCTATGGCTCCAACCTTAGTTGTCTTAAGGTGGCAGAGAGGACTGTTGTCAGTTAACACCACAAACTTGGACCAAAGCAAGTAGCCTCTAACATTGGCCGGTTTACCGCCCATTTTAAAGCTAGCAACTCTAACTTCATGCTACTGTAGGTGCGATCATTCTTCTCAGCCTGACGTAGTCTCCTGCTAGCATCAGCGATGACTCTTTTGGTACCGTCTCACTCATGGTACAACACAGCACTTAACCCAAGCTGACTAGCATCCGTCCCAACAATAAATGGATGGGTAAAGTCAGCAAAGCCCAACACAGGACCACAGGTGAGCTTCTCCTTCAGTTGCTGAAAGGCATCGTGACATCCCGTCGTCCATAGAGAGCGAAACAGGTGATTCATCTTAGCCGATTTTCCTTTATGCAGACAACGATTCACCAAATCTGGCCACCTAACCCCCCCCCCCACCCCCAAGTGTAATCCGCTCAGTGGTTCCTCCCTCTCCACCTCGAGCTGATGTGTGGTGAGCGTTCTAGTGCAAAATGGCTGCCGTGCATCACTCAGGTGGGTACTACACATTGGGGGTGGTTGAGGTGAGTTTCCCCCCCTAATGTGAAGCACTTTGGGTGTCTAGACAAAGCACTATATAAATGTAATCTACTATTATTATTATTATCATTATTATACTGAGAAGTTTGTCTGTGTCTCTGAAACGCCGCCGTAATTGTGTCTGCCAATGATGTCACTGATGGACATCGACGCATGTTTACTTCCTGGTTTGCTGACAGGCTACACCGTATAAGAAAACGTGAATAAAAAGGCTACATTATACAGCTTTATATACTGTTATTTGCATTTTCTTATTAAAAAAAATGCTTTCAATTCACAACAGCTGAACTGATGTTTTTTAAAACAGCTATTTAATATATTCTGGTGTAATTTCATGGAAATCGTACCGACCCCACGTTGGGGTTAAACTCCTCATAGTGGCAGAAGTATAGGAATGTATGAAGGAAGCAGAGACAGGCAGCAACCAGTCCGAAAAAGGCTTACGGAGCAGCAGGACATTCTTCTTTCCTGTGTCCTCTCTGACAAGGTCCAGACCTTGTCTTTGATCAGCATTCAGGAAATCTCATTAGGACAGATATGGGTGGATAAGGAACTCGAGAAAGAGCTTCCGTGGATGGGAAAGAAGTGAACAGGGAAAAGCAGTAGAGGGAATGGTAGAGGTATAGAGTGACAGCAGTCACATCCTCTCCTCACCTGATGTGGAAGTACAGAAACAAAGAAAGAAGAAGAGGAGGAGAAGGGGGTGTGATTTCACTTATATATTTCGGCTCTAAATGCGTTTCAACTTCTGGATATTGTCATTCCCCGGTACACAGTCTGACATGTCTACTTTATATTTGATTGTCTTTACAAGGAAAACAGGCTTTTTCACTGGAACGCTTTAACGGCACATAGGAAATGCACTACTGACAACTGATGAATGATGCAAACACATGCAACCAAGGACTTGAATGAGCATGGGCTCCATTGAAGCACACCAAACAAAGGAGGTGTGAAAGCTCTGCAGCAGGGAAGTGAGAGTGACCTTTGACCTTATCAGTCATTAAGGAGACAAAAGAGGAAGAGACAGAGACACCAAGACAGACATCTCCTTAAACTCATCAATCATGTGCAAAAGAGGATGAGCGCCGGAGAGAGAGAGAGAGAGAGAGAGAGAGAGAGAGAGAGAGAGAGAGAGAGAGAGAGAGAGAGAGAGAGGGGATGTCTGTTCACCTTATCGATCATGTCAGGTCGGTTGGTGGCTGCTAGCACGGTGACATCTCGGAGCTGCTCGATGCCATCCATCTCTGTTAGCAGCTGGGCCAGAACCCGGTCACCTACACCACCAGAACCCGAGGAACTGCAGGATAGACAGATAAAAAGAGAGATGGCTAGATGACGACAGGATGGATGGATCAACAGATGAATTGTCAGATCGAAGGAAGGATTGAGGGATGGTGGATGGATGGATAGATGGACTGTGGATGAATGGATGGATGACTGAATGGATGGACGAAAGGAATAAAGACAGGGTGGATGGATTGGTGGAAGGAGTTTGGTGGAAAGATGGATGGAAGGTTGGTCGGGTAGATGGACGAAGAACTTTCACAACTCATCTCACCCTTTGTTCTCCCACCTGTATCTGCTCTTTTCTTCTCTAAATATAAATGTAACTTGATCTAAACTGTTCATTACTTCATGTAACTTCTTTCCCCTGCTACCATTTAAACATCCATTATCCAAGCCGCTTATCCCAATTGGAGTCATGGGATGCTGGAGCCTATCCCAGCAGTCACTAGGCGGCAGGCGAGGAGACACCCTGGACAGGCCGCCAGGTCATCACAGGGCCGACACATTCTTTCACAATCAGAATTTGTAATATATCCTATCAATGACATCGTACTGAAATAATAATAATAGCAAATAATAATAATATTAATAATAGCAAATAATAATATTAATAGCAAATGTTGTGATTTTTAAAGATGTGTTCTGAAAGAACGGAGGAAGGGCAGCACAGTGGCTCAGTGGTTAGCGCAGTCGCCTCATAGCAAGAAGGTCCTAGGTTCGAGCCCCGAAGTAGTACAGTTTTGGGTGTCATCCTGGGTCGCCCTCTGTGTGGAGTTTGCATTTTCTCCCGTGTCTGCGTGGGTTTCCTCCCACAGTCCGAAGACATGTAGGTCAGGTGAATCGGCCATACTAAATCGTCCCTAGGTGTGAATGTGTGTGTCGGCCCTGTGATGGCCTGGCGGCCTGTCCAGGGTGTCTTCCTATCTGCTGTCCAATGACTGCTGGGATAGGCTCCGGCATCCCTATGACCCTGAGAGCAGGATAAGCGGTTTGGGTAATGGATGGATGGATGGATGAATGAATGAATGAATAATAATAATAATAATAACAAGGAGCACAATCATAAACAGGAGGGATGAAGGAGGAATGAAAGATAAGGGACAGAGGAACAGGATGGAGGGAAAATTAACTTGATTCCGAAATCCAGCTCTGTGTTAAGAGACTGGATTACAAGGTGATTACTTTCCATAGCTCAGTGCAGGCAGACCCCCCACTGCCCTGTATTAAGTACGCATTCACAAACACACACACACACACACACACACAGTGTTGACAGGGCCAGCGGAAGTGCCAGACATCATTAGCAGAGACACACAAAGGAGCTCTGTCACTGAGATACACAGAGAGAAGGAGAGCAGGGCGATCTCTGCAACAAAGGGAAATCTTCCTCAGCTGCTTCTGCCTTTCATCAGATCATTATGCCTCCTCTCTCCCCTCTCTCGCTTTCCTAGACTCTCTGTCTTTCATACGCCGTTGTTCTTTTCAAACTGCGGGATTCTCCTCCTCCTCCTCTTGTTGGTTTTCACAGTTCCCCCTCTTTCCTCTGTTCTTTTAAAAGGATGGAGTCAGTTCAATTTCTGTGCATGATGGAAATCTTCACAAACTATGAACTGGTTTCCCTTCATCCTCAGAAGCACGTTGTCAACTTTAATACAGATAATTCATAAATGACAAAATAAAGAATGTCAGCTTAATAAAAACCGGGAGCCGCCGCAGCCGGGACGCCCGCACCACGGGTGACTCCGTTAACAAGTCGACTAATGGGTCGGACGCTTTAGTTGACTAGTTAGCGCAGTCGCTTGTGGTGCAGGCGAGCCGGGTTTGTGTCCCGGCTGCGGCGGTTCCCAGGCCACCCCATGAATTCGCTACATCGGTATCAGAAGTGGGATGGTGAGACCGTGAGGCCATCAGAAGCGCATGTGCCCAGAGGCGTGAGGGAGCTGGTATGCTGAAGCACGGGGACGCGCTTCCTGAAGGAGGGCGGTAGTATAACGACCACGGATGACTAGGTTTGCTTGCCCTTGGCTAACAGGTCGGACCCTTTAGTCGACTCTGTCTTTTCGCCTACCCTCCCCTAAGTCCTTTTCGTCTTCTCTTTTCTTTCCTTTTTTCTCAACTTTATCCCCCTTTTCCCTGTCTTTTCATCCCTCTGCTTCCTTTCTTCTCTTTCTCATTCCTTCCTTCTCTTTGTTCAGATACTCACACGGGTGGTAAGACCAAGAGACTGACCGGTGTGTCTTGTCTCCTGCATCAGAAAAGCGAAATGAGCCAAAGTCGTCCAACATGGCGGCATGCGCCCCGAGCTCGGGAGCTGTCAACAGTTTTGAATTCCCGGCTGCGTACACGCAGTGTCTGGTTGATTAACCGCAGCAGGAAGTGAGGACCAATAAAACAACATTTGTAGATCAGTGCTAAGTGCACTTTTCAAGTGGTCACGAGGCCCCGAGTCCACTGTCACATGGTGGCACGTTGACGGACTCATCTGTCACACTTTGACATCTCTGGAAGAAAGCTGCTGCTTAGCAGAGGTCGGTTCAAATCCCTTCTTATCCAAATTAGTCGCAATATAAAACACCTATCATGTGCTGAAGGAGTAAACTCAATCATAATGTAACAGCCAGGGTGATGTGAGTGTGTTTGATGGATGAGGTTGAGACTGAGAGAAACACAAGTAGGAATTTGACTTGGTGGGTTGCTCACACTGGACCCTTATAGATGTATCACTAAATTATATTTTATATTATATAAAATTATATATTAATTATGTCGATAAATATATATATTATGATATTTACTATATATTATAAAATATATATCTATTTATTATATATATTTATTATATATATTATACATATATTTCAATATAGATTATAAAATATATACATTTATCTGGTCAAAGGTTACATCAGTGAAGGGTCTTAAGATCCATCAAGGCAAAAAGAAGTGCCTTAGTGAGCTCGGTAAGGGGCCTCGCATTGACCAATGCCAAATCAGTCGAGTGAAGCCCGGAGGCAGGAGAACCCCCACAGTCCTCAGGGTATCAGCACCCCAGACAAAGCTCAACTTTGCATAGACCCTCCAGTGGACTCCGGTCTGGAGCCCGGCCAGCCACAGCCAGCAGCAGAGAGGAAGATGGAAGGAAGAAAACCTCAAATCCTGTGGCCCAGGTCCAGCCAGAAGATTGAGTGGGAGACCATCAACTCTGACCTTGTCCTCATACTAGAAGGTCAAAATGGAACAGTTGAAAGAAAACTGGAGAACATGGGAGCCATCATTTACAGCTATGGCGTAGAGAGATTTGGGGTGAAGGAGAAGATACCCAGTAGGCAGAAAGACCCTTCAACCCAGCCCAAATCCAGGAGACAGCAGGACATTGACAGGTTGGTGAAGGAGAGAAGACAACTGAGGAAGCAGTGGAGGAAGGCCACAGAGGGAGAGAGGGTTGGGCTTGACGCACTGCAGGCTCAAATAAAGCAGCGTTTGACAAAGCTGCGAAGAGCAGAACACCTCAGACGACAGCATAAGAGGAAAGAACGGGCTAGGACTTGTTTCTACAGCAACCCTTACAGCTTTGTCAAGAGCCTTTTTGACAGCAAGAAAAATGGGAGCCTTAGAGTCCCCATACGAGATCTGGAAGAGCCCCTAAAGAAGACCTACTCTGATGTCCAGAGACATGAGCCAGTCACCATCCCGGATGACATGCCACCAATTCACCTACCTGACCACCATATGGACACAAGACCCCCCACATGGAGCGAGGTGGAGAGGACGGTAAAGCAGGCAAGATCGATGTCAGCTCCTGGGCCCAATGGTATTCAGTATAGACTCTATAAGAACACTCCTGGAGTTCTGAAATACCTCTGGAAGCTGATGAAAGTGGCATGGCAGAAAAGAGTCATACCCAGGGCATGGCGAAGAGCAGGAGGCATTCTGATCCCCAAGGAAAAGAACTCTTCCTGCATCAGCCAGTTTCGCCAGATCAGCCTTCTTAATGTAAAGGGAAAGATATTTTTTAGTGTGATTGCCCAAAGGCTCTCCACATTCCTCCAAAGAAACAACTTTGTTGATACATCAGTGCAGAAAGCCGGGATCCATGGCTTCTCAGGATGTCTGGAGCATGCTAATATCCTCTGGCACCAGATACAAGCTGCCAAGAAAGAACGGAGAGACCTGCACGTGGTTTTCTTAGACCTTGCCAATGCTTTTGGATCAGTTCCTCACAAGATCCTGTGGACGGCGTTTGATTTTTTCCATGTCCCCAAAAATATCACAGAGTTGGTCAAGACCTATTTTCAGGATCTCCAGTTCTGTGTCACAACACAGAACACCACCACCACTTGGCAACATCTGGAAATGGGCATTATGGCGGGCTGCACTATTTCCCCTCTGGCATTCACCATGGCAATGGAGCTCGTCATCCGTGCATCTCGATGGGTGGTGGGAGGCGCAAGGTCCAGCAATGGCCTGCGTCTTCCACCAATCCGGGCGTACATGGATGACTTGACCACCATAGCAACAACAGAACCATGCACCAGGCGCCTGCTGCAGAAACTCCAGGAGAACATCAAGTGGGCACGAATGGAGTTTAAACCAAGTAAATCTCGCAGCATCTCCACTGTCAAAGGCCAACTAGCAGATGAACGGTTTTGCATTGGTGATCAACCAATCCCCACAGTCCGGGAGAAGCCCATCAAGAGCCTCGGACGGTGGTACAATGCAGACCTCAAAGACACCCAGCAACTGGAGCAACTTCGCCAGGATACAATCAGTGGCCTCAGGCAAATCAACAACACTGCACTGCCCAGGAAGTTGAAGCTTTGGTGCTTTCAGTTTGGGCTGCTACCCCGACTCATGTGGCCAATAACCATGTACGAAGTCTCACTATCTCATGCCAATCGCTTGGAGAGGCTAGTGAACTCGCAGGTGAGGAAGTGGCTTGGACTGCCAAGGTGCCTCAGCAGTGTTGGACTCTACGGCAATGGAGCCCTCGCACTGCCAATTCCAGCCCGGTTGAGGAATTCAAATGTGCCAAAGTGAGGCTGGACATGTCCCTCACAGAATCCCGAGACCCAGTAGTGAGAGGAGTTGCTCCAACCCTAGCAACAGGGAAGAAATGGACCCCGGCTGCAGCTGTACTGGAGGCGAAATCTGCCCTTCGCCACCGAGACGTAGTAGGCCATGTTCAACAAGGCAGAGGCGGCCTTGGCCTGGGAATAAAAACACCTACCTGGCAAAAGGCGACTACTACCGAACGGCGAACTATGGTGGTTGAGGAGGTCCGCCGACAGGAAGAAGCAGCCAGATGTGCTAAAGCCGTAGCACAAGCCAAACAGGGTCGCTGGATGAGGTGGGAGGGTGTTGAAAAGAGGAAACTCACATGGAGTGAGCTCTGGAGCATGGAATCAAACAGGCTGAGTTTCATCATCAAGGCCACATATGATGTCCTGCCCTCTCCCATAAATCTAAATCTCTGGTTTGGAGAGAATCCATCTTGCTCCCTGTGTACAGCCCCAGCAACCCTCAAGCATATCTTGGTTGGCTGCAAGACTAGCCTTACCCAAGGCAGATACACCTGGCGACACAATCAGGTGCTCAGGTGCTTGGCAGCTGAACTCGATTGCAAGAGGGTTTCCATCAATGCCCAACCCTTCAACAACCAGGAAGGGCCCCGGCGGTTTCCAGCTTTCATTCGAGAGGGGGATAAACTGAAGGCCAACCCTTCACT
Organism: Lampris incognitus; assembly: GCF_029633865.1. Lineage (NCBI taxonomy): Eukaryota > Metazoa > Chordata > Actinopteri > Lampriformes > Lampridae > Lampris > Lampris incognitus. The sequence goes on along the minus strand of NC_079211.1, from coordinate 7,902,678 downwards.
TCCCAACTTAGGCTCACTAAACTCAGCCAGGGATTGGGAAATGCGAGTGGACTTAGGCCAGAAGCTCATCTTCCCGACAGAGATCGCAACAACCACCTTGCGACCAGACCTCGTCCTCTGGTCCAATTCTAACCAGCTCGCTTACATCATTGAGCTCACAGTCCCCTGGGAGGATGCAGTCGATGAAGCGTTTGAGCGTAAGAAGCTGCGTTACGCCAACCTAGCAGCCGAAGCAGAGGACAGAGGCTGGAAGGTGAAGGTGCGCCCTGTGGAGGTGGGTTGTAGGGGCTTTGTTGCCAGCTCCACAGCAAAACTCCTGAGGGAACTAGGAGTCAGGGGGCAGGCCCACAGGAGAGTGATCAAAGAGCTGGCCAACACTGCTGAGAGGACTAGCCACTGGATCTGGCTCAAAAGGAGAGACGCCGTCTGGGCTGCCAGGGTGAACAGCTAACCACAGGTCACGCACCCAGGACCGATCAACCTGTGGTGGGCCTGCCTCAGCGGAGGGTGTCTTGTGATAAAAGGCCGAAACACCCTGTGATGCTGAGGTACACAACTGATGATGTGTCCTGGTGGTGGCAATGTCACCTTGGCAGACATCTCCAGTTTGATCTCCACTGAATCTGTTGCAGTGCAAACACTAGGGATTTTAACAACCAGTCCTTTTTTGAATCTTGAATCTTATAATTATATTATTATAGACTCCAGCATCCCGCGACCCCAGTTGGGATAACTGGCTTGGATAATGGAAGGATGGATATAATATTATATTATATTATATATTAGTTTAGCACAAATACCAGACATCAATAAAATTCATGTACAGTAAATGAGAAGTAATATGAGCTTGCAATAGAAAAAGAAAAACGAATTATGCGATTATGTTTGATGTGAATAATGTATGAGCAGAGATCCAATTCATCGTCTATTAAAACTAAAAAGAAGAAGAAGAAGGGCGGGAGTATCAACATATTAAGATGGTGTTCAGATTGAAAATAAAGACTGAAAACCATCCCAGGTCCAGTGATGTCCAACCTACACACCAATACCAGACTTTGGAATGGAGGTTCGGCTATGTAGAAATGGCACCTGTTGGTACACTGAGAACAACAAAAACCACGAATGGGACGTGAGAAGCCTCCAGAGTTCAGATTTCTGACACACATGAAACGTTTGAGACTACGTCTGTGTGAACGTTCGTCTGAAATAAAGAGCAGATGGATGTACACATTACACAGAAGAAGAAAAACAAAACAATCTCACGGCATAAAGAAATCCTTCATTTACTCGGGAAGCTGCTAAAACAATCCTTTGTTTTGTAAAACCTGTACTGAATTTAAAGCAGCGGACAGCAACGGGTGGCGGTGGAAATGTCGACGCCACTGCCCACGTGTCCTTTCGTTCTTTCCCTTCCTTCTAGATTCGGCCTGTTGTACAGCTCAACCGGTTAAGAGCGCTTCATATTTGGCCTTTCCCATCTGCTGAGGACGGGTACAATGAAGTGTTTGTGTGGCTCTGGTCCGTATCCTCTGCCCCCCCTCTTCCTCTAAGCCACAGATGTTCACTGTGCCATCCCATTGAAGAGCCTCCGGACAAGACTGTATTCTGTCTGCGCGCCTTTTTGGCGAGAAAAAAAGAGGCGCTGATGTCTGAGCGGAAGCCATGGGAACTCTGAGTGGCCTGCTTTGATAGCGCAGTCATGCAACCATTTTTTTTGGGGGGGGGGGTGTTCGAACAAATCCCATTCATAAGTGAGTCATTTGGAGATGAGTGAGAGATACTAGTATATTCAGGCAGAACGAGGGCTTCGTGCAATTCTTTCCAGCGGTCTTTTCATTTGTCATTTCCCGACAATGAAGACCGTGGTGCTGCAAATAGCAGCGAACAGAAGTCAGCAGAGGCCACAGACAGTAAATAACAAGCACGAGACAGTCAGGAAGGAACTGTAATGTACTGTACTGCCTCTTTGTTTAAAGTCAAATGACTCCGAGTAAACCTACCTTCCTCTCTCGCTGGCTAAAGCGTCAATCTCATCGAAGAAGATGATGGAAGGAGCTACACTCCTCGCTTTTCTGAACACCTACAACAAACAAACAGCCATGTTAGAAGAGAAGAATCAAGATGGAGCAGAATAGAAATGGAAAATCGTGTCATTATCAGTATAAAGGGAAAATGACCTCAACACTAGAACGACCGGGATTTCACTCCTACCTAAAACGACCATGGGCGGTCAAAATGACCGCCACAGTTTTTAAACTCTATATTCTGTCAAGATAAATACCCAAATGAGATAT
>NC_079211.1:7594414-7600184 GCF_029633865.1 Lampris incognitus | reverse complement strand
AAGGCCAGCGAGCTCCTGGCGAGCAAAAGAAACATTTCAAGGAAAATATCAAGACCAGTCTGAAGAAATGCAACACCAAATCAAGCAACTGGGGACACATTGCACTGGATAGGCGCTCCTGGAAGAAACCCATGCAGGAAGGAGCTGCACGTCACCGTGCCGCAGAGAAAACGTGACAGCACTGCAAGGAGAGATAGAAAAAGGCTCAACCACCACCACCACCACCAACAACAACCACCACCACTTTCCCCTGTCCACACTGCACCAAAGCATGTGGATCGCAGATCGGCCTCGACGGCCACCTGAGGACCCATAAGTAGACAACCCAACCAACACAGAGGACAGTCGTACTTGCTTCGAATGACTGCCGATGATGACGATGACACTATATTGCTCCGTTTATGCCGGGGGACCCAATCCTTGGGGTGTCCCAAATCCTGGCGCAGCATGTTTTGGGGTTTGAAAGCAACTGAGACGTGATGTTTGGAAAATACGTGTCTCGACTGCTCTGACACTCTCACCACATACGGAATCGCCACTGATTTACGCTTAGACAGCTGTGGTCCTTCTCCTGTCTTTAAACAGCTGGTGCACTGTTTGGGCGTCTTCCTGGCTTTGATAAATGCCCAGTTGGATAATCACACTTAACCAGGGCCTGTCTGATGTGGGATTTCTCCCCTTCCCCAGCCGCTGTGTCGGTGAGGATGTTGTCAGCTCGGCGGTGCAGCGTCCGGATGACTCCTAGTTTGTGCTCCAGCGGATGATGAGAGTCAAACCTTCAGTGTTAAACTTCATCACCAATTGCAATTTCACAGGCTAAGAAGACTAGCCTGTCGTGTTTCACGTCCTCCCTGGTGAACTTGGTGTGGTTGTCCACAGAATTAATGTGGTCGGTGAAATGTGGAACGTCCTGAGATTTCATTCTAACCCAGGCGCCATCTACCAATCTGAACCAATGGTTAGGTGGTGTCCCTGGATAGGACACCAGAGTCGAATGCTGTGATTGCAACCATTCCCCAATCCTCTGTGAATAGTACACATGGCCATTGAAAATCTAGTTAATGCTCACGGCAATTTGCATATGAAAACCGATCATTGGTTTTGGTCGTTATGTCACTGTATTGTTGATAAGGGTGGGGACACCTGCAGTCAGTTGAGACTGAAGCGGTCCATGAGTGATGAAACGTTTCTCTCTCAATAAATGTTGTGTCCAGATGAACTGATTCAACTTTCTTTGATTTTCTTACCTGGGTTATTGAGCACGCATCAATACATCCCTTTATATCCTTAATACACGGGCCTCCATTACTGGGATCTCACACCCATACTGCTGTCAGCATGGTACATTTCAGTTACAGGGTTAGATGTTCCTCGAGTGGTTTGGGATCGAGTCCCACTTGAGTCTTCGGACCAGTGTGTCTCCGACTGTACGACGCGCGAAGACATAATGATGATTTTGATGAATATCGTCTTTAGAGGCCCAGGTTTATTCCTGTATTATGATGATTCCTATTGATTGACAGTCATCCATAGGTGGCCTTGTTTGTGTGATGGTTTTATTGGGCCGAGGATGTTCTCTCCCGTTCAGATTTCATCAGATCGTTTAAGGACAGAGTTATTTCAGACCTTCTCTATTTTGAGCACAAAGTTTGTCTGTTTGTTTTCATTTGTTATGTCAGTAAACCACAGTGTGATGAGTAAGAAAACTCTAATATATGCTTATTTGTCGACAGTTTCACGAACCGTGTCCAGATTCTGTCTTTGTCCACGTCTGCGTCTAAGTTTGTCTTCGTTTGATGCCTGGGAGAGCTGGTGCTGGATCGGCTGGGAGAGCTTGGTCTGCTGCGTCCTGTGGGTCCAGGGACCACGGCCCTGCCTGGAGCTGTGCAGGAAGAGGTAACACGGAGGGCGGTCTGACAGGATGTGGAAGCGGGGCAGGCTAAGCTAACTGCTAGCCCATGCAGACCGGCAGTTGCGACAGTCATCCTGGCTGGTGTTCAATCTCCTGGACAGTGATTTTGTTTTTTTGGTTTAGTTTAGATATACACTCACCGGCCACTTTATTAGGCACACCTGTCCAACTGCTCGTTAACGCAAATTTCTAATCAGCCAATCACATGGCAGCAACTCAATGCATTTAGGCATGTAGACATGGTCAAGACGATCTGCTGCAGTTCAAACCGAGCATCAGAATGGGGAAGAAAGGTGATTTAAGTGACTTTGAACGTGGCATGGTTGTTGGTGCCAGACGGGCTGGTCTGAGTATTTCAGAAACTGCTGATCTACTGGGATTTTCACGCACAACCATCTCTAGGGTTTACAGAGAATGGTCCGAAAAAGAGAAAATATCCAGTGAGCGGCAGTTCTGTGGGCGAAAATGCCTTGTTGATGCCAGAGGTCAGAGGAGAATGGCCAGACTGGTTCGAGCTGATAGAAAGGCAACAGTAACTCAAATAACCACTCATTACAACCGAGGTATGCAGAAGAGCATCTCTGAACGCACAACACGTTGAACCTTGAGGCAGATGGGCTACAGCAGCAGAAGACCACACTGGGTGCCACTCCTGTCAGCTAAGAACAGGAAACTGAGGCTAAAATTCGCACAGGCTCACCAAACTTGGACAATAGAAGATTGGAAAAACGTTGCCTGGTCTGATGAGTCTCGATTTCTGCTGCGACATTCGGATGGTGGGGTCAGAATTTGGCGTCAACAACATGAAAGCATGGATCCATCCTGCCTTGTATCAACGGTTCAGGCTGGTGGTGGTGGTGTAATGGTGTGGGGGATATTTTCTTGGCACACTTTGGGCCCCTTAGTACCAATTGAGCATCGTGTCAACGCCACAGCCTACCTGAATATTGTTGCTGACCATGTCCATCCCTTTATGACCACAGCGTTCCCATCTTCTGATGGCTACTTCCAGCAAGATAACGCGCCATGTCATAAAGCTCGAATCATCTCAGACTGGTTTCTTGAACATGACAATGAGTTCACTGTACTCAAATGGCCTCCACAGTCACCAGATCTCAATCCAATAGAGCATCTTTGGGATGTGGTGGACTGGGAGATTCGCATCATGGATGTGCAGCCAACAAATCTGCAGCAACTGCGTGATGCTATCATGTCAATATGGACCAAACTCTCTGAGGAATGTTTCCAGTACCTTGTTGAATCTATGCCACAAAGGATTAAGGCAGTTCTGAAGGCAAAAGGGGGTCCAACCTGGTACTAGCAAGGTGTACCTAATAAAGTGGCCAGTGAGTGTATATGTTAGTTTAGATGTATATGTTAGTTTGGATATATATGTTAGTGTGGATATATATGTTAGTTTGGATATATGTGTTAGTTTAGATGTATATGTTAGTGTGGATATATGTGTTAGTTTAGATGTATATGTTAGTGTGGATATATATGTTAGTTTAGATATATATGTTAGTTTAGATATATGTTAGTGTGGATATATATGTTAGTTTGGATATATGTGTTAGTTTAGATGTATATGTTAGTGTGGATATATGCATTAGTTTAGATGTATATGTTAGTGTGGATATATGTGTTAGTTTGGATATATATGTTAGTTTGGATATATGTGTTAGTTTAGATGTATATGTTAGTGTGGATATATGTGTTAGTTTAGATGTATATGTTAGTGTGGATATATGTGTTAGTTTGGATATATGTGTTAGTTTAGATATATATGTTAGTTTAGATATATGTGTTAGTTTAGATGTATATGTTAGCGTGGATATATGTGTTAGTTTAGATATATGTGTTAGTTTAGATGTATATGTTAGTGTGGATATATGTGTTAGTTTAGATATATATGTTAGTTTGGATATATGTGTTAGTTTAGATATATATGTTAGTTTGGATATATGTGTTAGTTTAGATATATATGTTAGTGTGGCTATATATGTTAGTTTGGATATATGTGTTAGTTTAGATGTATATGTTAGTGTGGATATATGTGTTAGTTTAGATGTATATGTTAGTGTGGATATATGTGTTAGTTTGGATATATGTGTTAGTTTAGATATATATGTTAGTTTGGATATATGTGTTAGTTTAGATGTATATGTTAGTGTGGATATATGTGTTAGTTTAGATATATATGTTAGTTTGGATATAAGTGTTAGTTTAGATATATATGTTAGTGTGGATATATATGTTAGTTTGGATATATGTGTTAGTTTAGATATATATGTTAGTGTGGATATATATGTTAGTTTGGATATATGTGTTAGTTTAGATGTATATTTTAGTGTGGATATATGTGTTAGTTTAGATGTATATGTTAGTGTGGATATATGTGTTAGTGTGGATATATGTGTTAGTTTAGATATATATGTTAGTTTGGATATATGTGTTAGTTTAGATGTATATGTTAGTGTGGATATATGTGTTAGTTTAGATATATGTGTTAGTTTAGATATATATGTTAGTTTGGATATATGTGTTAGTTTAGATATATGTGTTAGTTTAGATGTATATGTTAGTGTGGATATATGTGTTAGTTTAGATATATGTGTTAGTTTAGATGTATATGTTAGTGTGGATATATGTGTTAGTTTAGATATATATGTTAGTTTGGATATATGTGTTAGTTTAGATATATGTGTTAGTTTAGATGTATATGTTAGTGTGGATATATGTGTTAGTTTAGATATATGTGGTAGTTTAGATGTATATGTTAGTGTGGATATATGTGTTAGTTTAGATATATATGTTAGTTTGGATATATGTGTTAGTTTAGATATATATGTTAGTTTGGATATATGTGTTAGTTTAGATATATATGTTAGTGTGGATATATATGTTAGTTTGGATATATGTGTTAGTTTAGATGTATATGTTAGTGTGGATATATGTGTTAGTTTAGATGTATATGTTAGTGTGGATATATGTGTTAGTTTGGATATATGTGTTAGTTTAGATATATATGTTAGTTTGGATATATGTGTTAGTTTAGATATATATGTTAGTGTGGATATATATGTTAGTTTGGATATATGTGTTAGTTTAGATGTATATGTTAGTGTGGATAATGTGTTAGTTTAGATGTATATGTTAGTGTGGATATATGTGTTAGTTTGGATATATGTGTTAGTTTAGATATATATGTTAGTTTGGATATATGTGTTAGTTTAGATATATATGTTAGTGTGGATATATATGTTAGTTTGGATATATGTGTTAGTTTAGATGTATATGTTAATGTGGATATATGTGTTAGTTTAGATGTATATGTTAGTGTGGATATATGTGTTAGTTTGGATATATATGTTAGTTTAGATATATATGTTAGTTTAGATATATGTGTTAGTTTGGATATATGTGTTAGTTTAGATATATGTGTTAGTTTGGATATATATGTTAGTTTGGATATATATGTTAGTTTGGATATATGTGTTAGTTTGGATATATGTGTTAGTATGGTTTTATGTGTTCTTGTAGTTCTTGTAGTTCTTGTGTGTGTGTTTCTGTCTTTGTGTTGCACCGCTGTGGGCCGGGGGAAACGGCGTTTCATTTCATTTCATATGCACAAGTGCACAAAACGAAACGACGACGTGTTTCCGAGTTTGTTCCTCTCCAACATGAGACATTCGTAAACGTCCCGGCGTCATGACGACGTGTCACCATGTAGAAACGTTTTTACGGACCTGTTCATCCTGGGTAAAACGGAAGATGTGGTTCTTTCACTACCCCTGACTTTGGGAGAAATCATCTTTATTCTTCCAACCGCTCAGAAGGCCTTCGACACAGAAATCG
>NC_079211.1:7571914-7589414 GCF_029633865.1 Lampris incognitus | reverse complement strand
ACCAGGTGAGCCACGGGGGCGCCAGTACTGATCCAAACAGCCAAATGTCCACGAAGCACAAAATGCAAGATTAAGGAAAGTCTACAAAAGTCTAAAGTGAAGTCTAAAAGTCCAAGTTAAAGGGAGGCGATTATGCTTTTTTAAGCGGTTCAGATAATGGATGGATGGATGGATGGATGGATGGATGGATGGATGGATGGATGGATGGATGGATTCACAATTCATGATGCACTGACTGACTGACTGGGAATATTGCTCTCTAACATGCGATCACTACGCAACAAACCGGACAAACTTCACCTACTGGGTGGGGAGGATCAGAGACTTTTCTTCATCGTCACATTTGGTACGGTTTGAGAAAATTACACAGTAGTTAAACTGTACAGTACCAGTAGTAACACAAACACAGGCGTTGCACTTCCCCGTCTGTCTGACTTCACTGAAGCACGTGTACGAACGTTCCTATGGAAGCACAATAGCACTTCATTCAGGGCGAGGAACGACAGCCCCTATCCTTAGGGGCTGTCGTTCCTCGTACAGGATTTAATTATGAGTGTAAAGCCCTTTGGGACAGAATTATGATTCAGGGTTATACAAATAAATCTGACTTGACTTGACAACGGGAAAACGAAGACAACCCTCTTCCTATCAACTCGTTTGAAATTCCCAACGGGGTATTCCCTCTCCTGTGATCGTCCCCCTCCCCTCAGGTTGACGGTGTGATGACCCGTTATTACGCCTGTCATGACAGGTCAGGTGGTACCGGATGGCCCAGCTCCCCGCCACGTGTGAGGTCAGGACAGCGATAATCAGTGGTCCAAATCAATTGAAGATATGACCAAGCTTAAGAAGTTTAATGGGACTGGAAGCTTCCGTGTGGGACGATGGCGGCGCAACTTCACGTTTGCAGCGGCCTCACTCAGGACCATCCATGCGGTGTCTTTGTCCACGTTCAAGTTTGTCTTCGTTTGATGGCTGGGAGAGCTGGCGCCGGATCAGCTGGGAGAGCTTGGTCAACTCTCCCAGACCAAGTCCCTGTGGTCCCTGTGGGCCCAGGGACCACAGCCCTGCCTGGAATTGTGCCCGAAGAGGTAACACAGAGGGCGGTCTGACAGGACGCGGAAGCGGGGCAGGCTAAGCTAACTGCTAGCCCATACAGACAAGCAGTACCGATAACACCGAGGGTGTTCTGGTGGCGGCCTCGCCTGGCCTTGACTGTGTTTTTAGTGTCGTCGTGTGGAGTGTGGGGAGGTGTGTCGAAGGTGTCTGGCTGGGAGAGCTGGTGCTGGATCAGCTGAGGGACCTTGGTCTGCTGCATCCTGTAGGCCCAAGGACCACGGCCCTGACCGGAGCTGCGCCCAAAGAGGAAACACCGAGGGCAGTCTGACAGGACGCGGAAGCGGGGCAGGCTAAGCTAACTGCTAGCCCATGCAGACTGGCAGTTCCAACAGTCATCCTGGCTGGTGTTCGTTCTCCCGGACAGTGATTTTTTCTTTTTAGCTTAGATGTTTGTGTTAGTTTGGATATACATATGTGTCCTATCTCCAGGCCATGGTGAAGCCCTACACCCCCACCCAACCACTTCGCTCCGCCCAACCACTTCGCTCCTCGACCTCGGGACGCCTGGTTGCCCCGTCGCTCAGAGGCCCCTGCTGCCGATCGACCCGGTCACGGCTCTGTTCTGGCCCCACAGTGGTGGAATGAACTCCCCACTGATGTCAGGTCAGCAGAGTCCCTGCCCATCTTTCAGCGCAGGTTGAAAACTCACCTCTTTAAGAACTACTACCCTGTTACTTGTTCTTAGCACTTATTGTATTCACTCATTTAAAAAACAAAAAAAAATCTCTTTCTTGCGCTTTTACTTTAGCACTGGTTTTGCTCTTAGACGCTTGTTTAGATGCACTTATGACCTCTGACGACTAGTAGTTCTCCTGATTTCCTACGTTAAATGCACTTATTGTAAGTCGCTTTGGATAAAAGCATCGGCTAAATCACTGTAATGTAATGTAATGTAATGTGTTCTTGTAGTTCTAGTTGTTGTGTTTGTGTTGCACTGCTGTGGGCTGAGGAAACAATGTTTCATGACAAATAAAAATGTTTCTGATTCGGATTCTGAAAGCTCAACTCCTATGATCCACGGGTGGATAGACTATTAGCAAGGAGAGAGACATGATACATCTGGTTATCGCAATAAGGGGGGGAAATATTGGGTGAATCAATGATAACATAATGAGCCGCCTAATTTTAGACAACGAGGGAGGAGGATAATAAATTAGCTCAATCATGAACCACACACATCTGTTAATATCATAGCTAATAAAGGTTTATGGCATTTGATTATACACAACATGCCTCAGTTGGGGAAACGCTGTAGATTAGAATGAAAAGTTATGTACATTTTCCTAAAATTCATGCATAAAAAACAATTACCCAGGCTGCAAATGAGGCAACAATTTTCATAAAAAGACACAACTCACAGATAAACGCATTAGTACAGTGACTGCAGATGCCAGCTGGAATATAATTTGATGCCTTGAATGCCGCGCATGTAAATTATACATGCGCCATAAAAAGAAGTTAAATATAACCCCTGTAACACTATCTGCTGGCATGTCCAATGACGCAGTACACCTTCTATGGCGGTGGCGTGACCCTGGCAGACTCGACATGAAGAGCCTTCGGTCTTCAGTGGGACCGGAGAGATTCGGTTCCCACGAACTTCTCGCTCAGTATCGTCAACATGTGAAGCATTGCATTTTGAAGGTTTTGTATTTGGTCGACCAATGACGATGTGAAGGTCACTCTTTAAGGCGACGGCTCTCGCAGTGTGTACGGCAAACGCCCTCAGTTAAAGACTGCCAGCCTCTCCTAAAATCCTTCACCATCTCGCATTTACAGGATCCGCTTCAGCGGACGCTTTTATCCAAAGAAAATCACGAGACGGTCGGATACCAGCAGATATCTCCGCGTGTCCACAAACAGGCCTCTCCAAGCGCCGAATAGGACTCGTGTCACAGCCAAGGGTGCGTGTCACCTCAACAGTGACGTCAGGAAATGGAGATTTAAACGATAAATTTCACCAACTTTGATATTCTCTGATTCTCTGGCGCTCTCAAATGCTCCATTTCCCATGGTTTTCCATGAGAGAGTGTTGTGTTTCACCCCATGCTTTTCTCAATGCAAGTACCCTGCCAGGTCAAACTTCTTCAATCTGTCAATCAATCAAATCAGCCAGAGTGTATTTCTAATGCACCTTTCAAACACTGAAATGCAATACATCACGAGAATAAAAGAATAGAATAACAAAAAAGAAAAGAAAAATAGCAAATAAATAAACGATTGTGACAAAATGAACTGAAATGTAAAGTGACCAATAAAGTTCAAGCAGTCCTAAAAAGACACAGCTGAAGTTCTCCTAATCTGATGTTTCTGCAGCCTTGAGATAATAATAATAATAATAATAATAATAATAATAATAATAATAATAATAATAATAATAATAATGAAACTAAGGAGATCCTCTGGCGGACCATCTGAGCAGCTCCAGCCACATCCCAAGCTAGCAGGAGAACTTGGCATGGCGGCTGTTTGTCCGCAGGCCCATCCGCAATCTAAGGCAAAAGGTCAAAGAGTCGGCGCTCCTCAGAACCGACACACAAACTCAAGACACGTCGACAATCCGGGTCCGGAGGAGCAGACCTGGAGTCCCGGCCAGATGATCTGGGAGCTATGCTAACTCGCCATCTGCTGCGCCGCACTGCCAGCACTCCCCAGAGAGCGCTTACACAGACCGTCCAGAAATGAGCAGCACCATGAAACCCCCCCCCCCCCACTATCAAGAGAGGAGAAGCTCCCGTCAAAAGTTGATCAAGGAGTGGGTAACACTTTAGTATGGGGAACATAAAAAAACTTAATTACTAGTGAATTAGTAATGATCAGGACGTCACTTTAGTATGGGGAACATATTCTAAGTAACAAAAACTTAATTTACAGTAATTTAACACTATGAACACATGTAGTTCTGTGTGTTGTTATGTAAGAACAGAGCATATTCATTAAGTGTTAGTAAGGGAGAATAACTCTTCTTGTGGTACTACCACCTTATAAAGGCCATACTAAGCAAAGCATATTGAGATGGTGCTACTAATAAGCAATACTTCTGAGGTTATAGAGGGAAAACTCATAGTTAATGGCTTACTGGTTGCATAATAAGGCCATGCAGAATACGGCATTAATAAGTGCTTAATAATGACCAATTAAGAGCCAATATGTTGCTAATTTGCATGCTAATAAGCACCTAATTAATGGTGACTACGTCCCCCATACTAAAGTGTTACCAAGGAGGGTTACAACAGAGCTGCTGCGCAAGCTAACGCAGCTAACCAGCCCCCCCCCCTTGTAGCTAAGCACCCTCTTTATGCTAGTAGCCGTCCAGCAAACTCAGAACACGACGCGGAAGCCAAGTGAAGCGTTTCTCTGCAGACACGTCACGGTTCTGAAGCGAGACCCTGCAGCAGCCAGGTAGCGGCGCGAGTCCGCGTGCACGTAAACACCCCCCCCCCCTCTCTCCCCGATCCACGTGTCACGACTTCAGTTCGTGTAACGATACACTCGATCGACACGCCGATGCAACCAAAAACCACAGAGAAGGAACTCCGGGACCATCTGGCGTCTCGTTTCTCCAACGGCTCCCCTGGTTCCAGTCCCGCGCAGGTCCTCTGAAGTCCACTTGGCACCGTTTGATTCATTTCTGATGGCGGGAGTTGTTTTTTTTTTCGGTTTTAAGAGGTGACACCGTGCATTAATTGCGAATCGCTCACACTTACACACACAACAGCAACAACAACAACAACAACAACCTCACCTCAGTCTTCATTGAAGAGTTTGACGCACCGTTATCTATGGCGCGGCGTGGGGTGCGTCTGTCTACACCTTCCCCGCCAGGCTGCAAACAGGAAGTGTGTGTGTTCAAAACGTCCGCTTCACTTCCTGATACATACCCCCCCGCCCCCCCCCCCCGCGCTTCGGCTGTGATGGCGGGCACCCCCGAAGGCGCGGGGACTCGTTACCGCCACGTGGTGCCGATGATGTCGCCGGGCGCCATAAATTAGCCTGCGTGTGTCCCAAAATGGAAATTACGCGCACGCGCATGAACAAGCGCGCGCACGCGCACAGAGAGACCACACACGTGCACACACGCTCACACACGCAAGGAAACGTTGCTGTCGGGGAGGATTCTGGGTAATGCAGCCCCCCATATTAAGTCGTTTCCATCATTAGGGTCGTTGTTGCTTATTTCCCATGTGAGTCGTGTGATTCTGTGTCTGTCAGACCAAACGCAATGCTCAGCAGCGCTGCTCGGCGGTTTATGTGTCAACAGAAGTGACGGCGTTTTGTTTTGTCTCTCTTTCCTCCGTCTCTTGTAAAAGCGGGGCTCCCGGTGCCCGCAGACGGTGCAGCCTTCACAATTAACCGAACTGATGAACCAGAAGCGCGTCGGCACGCTTCCCATTTGGCTGTCAGTCAGTCAGCGCTGACACCGGCGGCCGCGTCCCCTCGGCTCGATGAAGACAACTGACGAGCTTTCTGAATTAGCCGCCGGTCCCCATCAGCCTCTTCGTCTGCCAGCAACGCTCTTGAATTATAAAACTCATTTTCCTTAAAGAGGAAGTGAAATGAAGGCTGATTGTTTTAGCGTCTTGGCTCGTTTCTCGGGTCACATTACGCGCCCGTTCGACGATCCGTCATAGGAATTCTGTTTGAGTGACGTTTACATCAATATCTGATCAGCTCAGCGTCCAACTCAAACGGCCAAGCGTTTGTTCCGCTCTGCGCAGACCTGTAGTTCACTGACTTCCGGTTTCTACCGCAGCGGTCATACCAGTTTCCTGTTTGTTGGCGCGCGCTGTTGACAATGGCACACGGATGAAAAGTTCCAAGTTGTACACAATGTAACCGGTTATTTTCTTGTCCGGTGCGGGATTCGATACGGGGTGTACTGCACCACAAGGCGACATCACTAACCGCTCGGCTAAAGGGTCAGACCCGTTAGCTAGGGGACTAACGTGTCTTATTAGTAGTTTACAGTCGTCACCCTCTCCCGGAAGCGCGCCCTCGCGCTTTGTCATTCCCGCGCTCCGAAGAGACTTCTGAGGATCTGCACACTTCCGGATCCCACCGCTGCCACCAATGTAACCGGTTATTTTCTTGCCCGGTGCGGGATTCGATACGGGGTGTACTGCACCACAAGGCGACATCGCTAACCGCTCGACTAAAGAGTCAGACCCGTTAGCTAGCTAGGGGCTAACGTGTCTTATTAGTAGTTTACACTTTCAAGTCACGTCCACAACTATGAGGATACTCATAATTCATCCTCATCATCCTCAGGTCCAGCTGAAAGTCTGTCGACAATTCTGTGCACGTGGTTGACATTTATCCACGGTAAATCTTGCAGGCATCGCGGAAAACGTGCCATCGTCAACAGCGCACGCCAACAAACAGGAAATTGGTATGACTGCTGCGGTAGAAACCGGAAGTCAGTGGACTACAGTTATGCACAGAGCCGTGTCACACAGTCAGAGCGGGCGGGCAAGTAACAAGCAAATGTTTTGCACCGCCCAATCAAATCACAACCCTCCCTTTGTTTGGTCCCGCCCTAATATCCAGGAAATACGTCACAGTACCGGAGCAAGGCGCGCTCTGAATGCCGTGTTGTCTCTAATATGGTGTCAAGGTGGTAGTGCACTGGTGGTGTAGAGGTAAATCAGAAGGTGTGTAAACTATCTTCAGATCATCATTAGGTCACCAATACAGGCGCTATTTTCCAAAAGGCATTAATTTCAAGTTGTGGTGACCCACATCTATATATCTAGAGACATTCACCTAAGAGGACGGTGTACCTTTAAGGGAAGAGGCGAGGCGTCAGATAATGCACTTCCGGTTCACAGTCAGTTCAGTGTCGTTGTCGAACGTATGACATGCAAAGTTGGAGCTAGTAAACTACCTCGACTACGTCTACTCTCACGTCTCCTGTCTCGTTGTTTTCTAACTCCACAAAGTTCAAGTTGTTTTATTTGTCATACGCACAACAATACAGCGCGGCAGGCGTTGCTGGCAATGAAATGCTTAGGCGTCAGTTCAACCTCAAAAAAGCTGAAGAACATGACATAACAGAACTGAAAGTGAGCTAACATTCACAGTGTATACGGGCTGGAGAAGAATAAACACATTTAAACTAAAGCCACACATTAAATCTAAAATTAGCGGTAGACGTGATAATGTCACAGTGCTTACAGAGGTGTTTAATTGTAATAAATATGTTAAATCTACCTGTACATAGTGCAGGAGTGCTTTGGTAGAAAGTGAACAGTGCAGAATAAAGTGTGGATGTGCATTCTGCAGAAGGGGGAGAGAGAGAGAGAGAAGGGGGGAGAGAGGTGTGTGTGTGTGTGTGTGCACATGCATGTGTGCTCAAGTGTCTAGAGTCTGTGTTCAAGAGCCTTATGGCTTGTGGGTAAAAGCTGTCCTTAAGCCTGTCGGTTCGGGCCCGCATGCTCCAGCACCATTTGCCAGATGGTAACAGAGTGAACAGTTTGTGGCTGGGGTGGCTGCGAACCCCAACTATCTGCTGGGCTTTCTTCCTGCACCTCAGGGTATAGAAGGCCGGCATGGCTGGTAGTGCTGCACTGTTTTCACCACCATCTGTAGAGCCTTGCGGTCAAGGGCGGTGCAGCTGTCATACCAGGCGGTGGTGCAGCCAGTTGGGATACTCTCAATGGTGCATCTGTCAAAGTTGTATCCTGGAGTCCATTCCAAACTTCCTCAGCCTGCGGTGGAAGAGGAGCGGTCGTCTCGCTGCCTTGATGACGATGCTGGTGTGGTGTGACCAGGTCAGGTCCTCACTGATGTACAACTCAAGGAACCTGAAGCTGCTGACTCTCTCCACCGCTGTCCTGCTAATGTGGATGGGTTGTGTCCTCCACCCTGCAGCTCCCTGAAGTTCACCATCAGCTTCTTAGGTTTGCTGACATTGAGATGTAGGTTGTTGCCCTGGCAGCATGTAGTCAGGGCTTTCACCTCATCGCTGTAGGTGACTCGTCACTGTCTGTGATCAGGCCGATGACGGTGGGGTCATCAGCAAACTTAATGATGGCGTTGGAGCTGTGTGTGGCCACCAGTCATGCGTGAACAGGGAGTATAGGAGGGGTCTAAGCACACAGCCCTAGGTGGCACCAATGCTGAGAGTCAGTGTGGAGGAGGTGGTGGTGCGCATCCTCTCTACCTATGGTGTGCCCATCAGGAAGTCCAGGATCCAGCTGCGTAGGGCAGTGTTGAGGCCTAGGTATCTGAGCTTAGTGACAAGCTTAGAGCGCACAATGGTGTTGAATGCTGAACTGTAGTCAGTGAACAGCACATGTGTGTTCCTCTGTTCCAGGTGGGAGAGGGTGGTGTGGAGGGTGGGGGCGATGGTGTCATCAGTTGATCTGTTGGCCCTGTAGGCAAGCTGTAGTGGGTCCAGGGTGTCAGGCAGCAGCGAGGTGATGTGGGTTTTGACCAGCCGCTCGAAGCACTTCATGATGACTGGTGTGACAGCTACTGCGGGGTAGTCATTTCGGCAGAGCACGTTTGGCTTCTTTGGGACAGGGACGATGGTGGTCTTTTTGAGGCACGTGGGACTGTAGACCGGAACAGGGACAGGTTGAACATGTCTGTGAATACATTCACCAACTCAACTGCGCACGCCTTGAGAACTCGGCCCAGGATGCCGTCTGGACCATCTTTTGAAAGATTTGCACACATACGCCCTAGTTATTTCCAACGGACAGGAGTCCTGGACCATTTGCGTATCCATGACAGAGACAGATGCGTTGTCCTCAAAGCGTGCATTAAAAGTGTTCAATTCATCTGGGAGAGATGCCGACGCTTCTGCAAACACTGTTGGTATTCCCTTTATAGTCCATGACTCTGTGACACATGACTCTGGAGTTGAAGCCCCAGTAATGTGACTCCACTCTGACCCTATATTGTCCCTTAGCAGCTTACTTTCCGCATCCCGGAAAACTTGCCGGTCTGTAGTGTGGCGTGGCAATGACGCAAAATGGTTGGACTTCAGGACGTCGCCCCGTTTTGCAGACTCTGAGTGGTACAATTTGACGCTATTTACTTTGATGTACACAATTACTCAAGATTTATATCAGCCCCAATAAACTATAATCTGCAAATAAAAAGGTGTGCAAACTGCATTTAGGTTTATTTATGCTAAAAATAGGTGCAAAGAGGCATAATGTGCTCATAATGCTAGTACTCCTGATACCAGACATTATCTATATATGATGTTACTTACAGGGTAGAATGAGAGCATGAGTTGATAGATGTGTGCAGGGTAACAGTGCAAGAGGTAATACTAAAGGTGATTAATATTTCATAACATATGTTATCTACATGGTGCAAGGTAGAGCCGAAGCTAACCAATATATTCGAGTTAATATTGCAGTATGACTGTGTACTCAGGAATGAGGACTCAGGAAAACTTTCATTTTATATATATATCCAAACTAACACATATATCCAAACTAAAATAAAAATCATTGTCCAAGGGAACGAACGCCAGCCAGGATGACTGTCGGAACTCCCGGTCGGCATGGGCTAGCAGTTAGCTTAGCCTGCCCCGCTTTTGCGTCCTGTCAGACTGCCCTTGGTGTTTCCTCTTTGGGCACAGCTCCAGGCAAGGCCGTGGTCCTTGGGCCCACAGGACGCAGCAGACCAGGCTACTTCAGCCGATCCAGCGCCAGTTCTCCCAGCCATCAAACCCTCGACACACCTCCCCGCACTCCACACATGACTCCAAAAACACAGTCAACGCCAGGTGAGGCTGCCGCCAGACCACCCTCGGTGTTATCGGAACTGCCGGCTGCGTGAGCTAGCAGTTAGCTTAGCCTGGTCCGCTTCCATGTACTGTCAGACCGCTCTCGGCGTTACCTCCTTGGGCGTAGCTCTGGGCAGAGCCGTGGTCCTTGGGCCCACAGGCCACAGCAGACCTAGCGCTCCCAAACGAAGACACAAACTTCAATGCAGACAAGGTCAAAGACACTGCATGGACGGTACCGGGTGAGGCCGCCGCAAATGTGAATCCGCGCTGCCATTTTCCCACACCGGCACTGGGTGAGGCCGCCGCAAACGTGAATTCGCGCCACCATCTTCCCACACCGGAAGGGGAAAAACAGATGCACTATAGATATATGACATGCTATAGATATGATATAGAATAAACAGAGTATCACTGACTAGTGTGTGAGGTGGGAGTCAGTGAGTCCATGAAGGGACGGAAGCTTCAGGAAGATGTAAAGATTCTGTAAATTCAATGATGCGTCATTCTGATTAACTAAGGAAATGATACTGTGTATTGTACTTATAGGAAATACACTTGTAGCTCTGCTTTCTTAATGATTATAGTATACCTGCTATGGCTTTATCCGTCCACCACTCCCTGCCAACATAAGGAGGGATGGGAGGTAGGAGGTGGGAGGTTAGCTAGCAGACTGAGCAGTAATCTGATAGAGCGCTCCTCACCCTAAAAACTTAAGATAGCACAGAGATCAATAGTCTGCAGCGTGTACCTATTGATGAGTGGGGGATCATGGGTCTCTGGTTCACATCTGACTCACATAGATCCCTAACAGAAGACATACCATGGAGTCTCATCCGTCTGTATAGGACCCTAACAGAAGACACACCACGGAGTCTCATCTGTCTGTATAGGACCCTAACAGAAGACACACCATGGAGTCTCATCTGTCTGTATAGGACCCTAACAGAAGACACACCATAGAGTCGCATCTGTCTGTATAGGACCCTAACAGAAGACACACCGTGAAGTCTCATTAGTCTGTATGGGACCCTAACAGAAGACACACCGTGGAGTCTCATCCGTCTGCATAGGACCCTAACAGAAAACACACCGTGAAGTCTCATCCGTCTGTATAGGACCCTAACAGAAGACACACCATGGAGTCTCATCTGTCTGTATAGGACCCTAACAGAAGACACACCGTGAAGTCTCATTAGTCTGTATGGGACCCTAACAGAAGACACACCATGGAGTCTCATCTGTCTGTATCTGACCCTAACAGAAGACACGCCATGGAGTCTCATCTGTCTGTATGGGACCCTAACAGAAGACACACCATGGAGTCTCATCCGTCTGTATGGGACCCTAACAGAAGACACACCATGGAGTCTCATCTGTCTGTATAGGACCCTAACAGAAGACACACCATGGAGTCTCATCTGTCTGTATAGGACCCTAACAGAAGACACACCATGGAGTCTCATTAGTCTGTATGGGACCCTAACAGAAGACACACCATGGAGTCTCATCCGTCTGTATAGGACCCTAACAGAAGACACACCATGGAGTCTCATCTGTCTGTATAGGACCCCAACAGAAGACACACCATGGAGTCTCATCTGTCTGTATAGGACCCTAACAGAAGACACACCATGGAGTCTCATCTGTCTGTATAGGACCTTAACAGAAGACACACCATGGAGTCTCATCTGTCTGTATAGGACCCTAAGAGAAGACACACCATGGAGTCTCATCCGTCTGTATAGGACCCTAAGAGAAGACATACCATGGAGTATCATCTGTCTGTATAGGACCCTAACAGAAGACTCACCATGGAGTCTCATCTGTCTGTATCCGACCCTAACAGAAGACATACCATGGAGTCTCATCTGTCTGTATGGGACCCTAACAGAAGACACACCATGGAGTCTCATCTGTCTGTATAGGACCCTAACAGAAGACACACCATGGAGTCTCATCCGTCTGTATAGGACCCTAACAGAAGACACAACACGGAGTCTCATCTGTCTGTATAGGACCCCAACAGAAGACACACCATGGAGTCTCATCTGTCTGTATAGGACCCTAACAGAAGACAAAACACGGAGTCTCATCTGTCTGTATAGGACCCTAACAGAAGACACAACACGGAGTCTCATCTGTCTGTATAGGACCCTAACAGAAGACACAACATGGAGTCTCATTAGTCTGTATAGGACTCTAACAGAAGACACACCATGGAGTCTCATCTGTCTGTATGGGACCCTAACAGAAGACACACCATGGAGTCTCATCTGTCTGTATAGGACCCTAACAGAAGACACAACATGGAGTCTCATCCGTCTGGTTCTTTCTCCTTACTACTACAACCCCCCCCCCACGATTCTTTCGCGATTTCACGATTATCAAGTTACGTCCACAATTATAAGGATGAGAGGACCGACGGACCGACGGAATTGTGGACGTAACTTGATATGTACAGCTTGAAACTTTTCACCCGTTTGCTGGCAGGTGCAGGTGAAAGTGTGTCGACAGTTGTGTGCGTGTTGCTGACATTTATCCATGGTAAATCTTGCAGGCTTCACAAAAAATATACCATCGCCAACAAACAGGAAACTGGTGTGACCGCTGCGGTAGAAACCGGAAGTCAGCGGAGTACAGCTATGCACAGAGTGTGTGTCGGGTGAATAACAGGACCCGTGTGAAACCTGAACACCCCCCCCCCGACTCATATCATTGGATGTCAAAAACCAAAACACATCCACAACATCTTGTTGTCCAGAAAGCAACATCTGTAGTGGGCGCCTTATGATTCAGTGCAGGCCCTTTTACTTGCCCAGGGAGCTAACGGCCATTACCATCGCCGCTGTATACATCCCCCCACATGCTAATGCTAAGGTAGCACTTAAGCAGCTACAATGTGCCTTTATCATAGGTGGTGATTTTAATAAGGCTAACCTCAGGGCTGCATTGCCCAAATTCCATCAGCATGTCTCCTGCCCCACTAGGGGACAAAACACCCTGGACCATCTCTATACAAACATTAAGGACTCCTACAAAGCTACTCCCTGCCCCCACCTGGGGCATTCTGACTACCTCTGCCTGTTCCTGGTCCCGGCCTACAAACCCCTAATAAAACGGGTCAAGCCAGCAGTAAAGACAATCACTGTCCGGCCAGAAGGAGCAGTCTCTGAACTCCAGGACTGTTTTGACAACACAGACTGGAGTATTTTTGCACATTCAGCTACCCATGGCTCCCCTATAGACATTAATGAACAGACATCTGCCATACTAGCCTACATTAACTTTTGCACTGAGAGTGTCACAACAACAAAATCAGTCCGCACCTTTCCAAACCAGAAACCCTGGATGACCAGTGAGGTCCGGCAGCTGCTGAAAGTCCGGGATGCAGCGTTCAAGTCAGGTAACTGTGAGCCCTACAGCGCAGCCAGATCCAACCTCAAAAAGGGCATCAGAACAGCCAAACATAAATATTCCCTACGAATAGAGGACCACTTTCACAATGACTCTGATCCTCGGCGAATGTGGCAAGGAATTCAGTCTATCACAGACTACAAAAGCTCCGATAGCGGTCCCACTGTCCATGATGCCTCCCTGCCAGACAAGCTAAATCATTTCTATGCCCGCTTCGACAAGGACGATACTGACCCAGCCCCAAAAATCCCCAGCCACCCAGGAAACCAGGTGCTCACTGTATCAGTCGCAGAGGTCAGAGAATCACTGCGCAGAGTGAACATACGGAAGGCTGCCGGACCAGACGGCATACTGGGTTGGGTCTACCGGGAATGTGCCGACCAGCTGGCTGAGGTCTTCACACCTGTATTTAACCTCTCACTGCCCCAATCTAAAGTCCCGTCATGCTTTAAGACCACCTCTATCATTCCTGTCTCCAAGAAACCAACATCCACATGTCTGAATGACTACCGACCCATAGCACTCACCCCCTTTGCCATGAAGTGCTTTGAGAGACTGCTTCTGGTTCACATCAAAAACATTATCCCCCCTACACTCAACCCACATCAGTTCACCTACCATCCCAAAAGGTCTACTGAGGATGCCATTGCCACTGCCCTGCACGTTGCTCTGACCCACCTTGAAATTAACAACACATACATCCGGATGCTGTTTATAGATTACTGCTCTGTCTTCAACACTATCATCCCCGCCAAACTAACCACCAAACTCCTCTCCCTTGGCCTCAACCCCTCCCTCTGTAACTGGATCCTGGACTTCCTGACCAACAGACCTCAGTCTGTTAGGTTAGGTGACCACACCTCCACCCTGACCCTCAGCACAGGTGCCCCTCAAGGCTGTGTTCTGAGACCCCTCCTTTTCTCCCTCTTTACCCACGACTGCCTGCCAACTCATCCTTCAAATGTTATAGTTAAGTTTGCAGATGACACCACAGTTATTGGCCGTATCACCAACAATGATGAGACGGCCTACAGAGACGAGATTGAGCACCTCACATCATGGTGTACTACCAACAATCTTGTCCTTAATGTGCAGAAGACGAAGGAGCTGATTGTGGACTTCAGGAGGTCTAGAAGCTGCAGCCACTCCCCCATACACATCAATGGGGTGGAAGTGGAGCGTGTTTCCAGCTTTAAATTCCTTGGAGTCCACATCAGCGAGGACCTTTCGTGGACATTTAACACCCAGACCCTTGTGAAAAAGGCCCAACAACGCCTGCATTTCCTGAGGAGGCTGAGGAGCGCCCGTCTACCCCCCACAATTCTCACCAACTTCTACAACTGCACCACAGAGAGCATCCTGACCATCTGCACCTCAGTGTGGTACGGCACCTGCACCTCAGTAGACCAGAAAGCTCTGCAGCGGGTCGGCAAGGCGGGCCAGCATATCACCGGCACCCAGCTCCCAGTCATAGAAGACATTTATCACAAACGCTGCCTTCGAAGGGGTCTGAGCATCAGCAGAGATCCCACCCACCCCAACCATGGACTGGTCTCCCCCCTGCGCTCTGGGAGGCGCTACAGGAGCCTCAGAGCCGCACTATCAGGCTCAAAAACAGCTTCTTTCCACAAGCTGTTGCCCACCTGAACCTGGTCACCCACTGAATGTCTGTAGATATTTCTAAATATTTTGTACTCCTGCTCTCTGTTAACTTATTTCTAGCTTTTGGTCTTCATGTGGTATATCTTATATTGTGTTTGTCTGTGTCTGTCTTGCACTGTTTGGTGAAGCCACCGCCCCCCATTTCATTTCTAACAAGTGCCTGCACATTGTTTTTAATGACAATAAATTGAATTGAATTGAAAGATAGTGTTCATCCAACAAACTTCGGTGCAAACTTCATAGATAGGTTCGGTGTTTATCGAGCTGTTTTCCAAGGGATAACGTTGGCGTGCGAAAGGAAAAGATGTTCTCTCCTGTTATTTACTGACAGAGGTAATAATGGGATTCTACATTAGTGTAAATATAAGGAGTGCTGGCCCAGAGGTCTCCCGCAGGACAAACATGCAAATATTGGTGCATTTTAATGAGCGTTTGTCGTCTCTGCCATTAAAAAAAAAAAAAGACAACATGAAAGCGACAATGAGCCGTCTCGCCCAGTCTAAACAAGACAGAAGTGAAGCTTTTTTCCCCCCCCCGTCTTAATTAAAAGTCGGTCTGCGGCCCCTGGGCGTCAGGAACATCAACGTAACAGGAAAGAAAGGCGAGAAAAGATGAAAAACAGATCCCTCCCTGTCGCCCGGGCCCTCCGTGAGCAGCCCGGCCCAGACGCCCGTGTGGAATGCATCCTGGGTAAAGCGCGTCCGTCTGCTGCCGCGCTCCGTCATCTTAAACGCCGCCGCCGAGACGGGCCACTCGAGGAGCTCTCGGGCAGATTTATGGGTTTTTAATGTCCTCCGTCTTCTCCGTCTGACGGGGTTTGGACGCAGCTTGTGATTTATCACTGATTGGACCGTCACCTGATTAATTTGGCTTCCGGTCTTTTTTTAAGGCCTGTTTTGAGAAGGGGGGTGGAGGTTAGCTGACCCCCCTCCCCCCCAGGGGGCAGCGGGGTCAAGTGTAGGAAGACTTTTAAGCAGATGGTGTTTAGTGTTGGGTCTGTCAGAGAGAGAAGAGAGAACACACTTTACCGCATTAATTGACTGTGTGTGTCTCAATATTGACCAGCCCCCTCCCCCACCCCCCCATGAACACCACCATCCCCATCATCACCGCCGTGAACCCCAACCACCCCAACCCCCACCATGAACACCACCGTCCCCATCATCACCGCCATGAACCCCAACCACCCCAACCCCCACCGTGAACACCACCATCCCCATCATCACCGCCATGAACCCCAACCACCCCAACCCCCACCATGAACACCACCATCCCCATCATCACCGCCATGAACCCCAACCACCCCAACCCCCACCATGAACACCACCATCCCCATCATCACCGCCGTGAACCCAACCACCCCAACCCCCACCGTGAACACCACCATCCCCATCATCACCGCCATGAACCCCAACCACCCCAACCCCCACCGTGAACACCACCATCCCCATCATCACCGCCATGAACCCCACCACCCCAACCCCCCCCATGAACTCCACCACCACCACCATGAACCCGACCACCCCAACCCCCACCATGAACTCCACCATCCCCATCATCACCGCCATGAACCCCAACCCCCACCATGAACACCACCATCCCCATCATCACCGCCATGAACCCCAACCACCCCAACCCCCACCATGAACACCACCATCCCCATCATCACCGCCATGAACCCAACCACCCCAACCCCCACCGTGAACACCACCATCCCCATCATCACCACCATGAACCCCAACCACCCCAACCCCCCCCCCATGAACACCACCATCCCCATCATCACCGCCATGAACCCCACCACCACCACCATGAACCCAACCACCCCAACCCCCACCATGAACTCCACCACCACCACCATGAACCCGACCACCCCACCTCCACCTCCACCCCCACCATGAACCCATCACCACCACCACCTTAACCATGAACCCCACCACCACCACCACCACCCTCACCATGAACACCACCACCACCACCATGAACCCCACCCTCACCTCCACCCGACCATGAACACCACTACCACCGTGAACCCCACCACCATCATCACCATGAACGCCGCCACCACCATGAGCTCCACCGTTACCACCACCACTACCATGAACCCCATAACCACCACCCTCACCACGAACACCACCACCACCACCATGAACCCCACCATCACCACCACCAGCACCACCACCTTGTCCTGATCGCCATAGAGAGACACTCAAGAGGTCAAAACAGTCTTTAAATACGGCCGGTTCGCCGCTCGCTTAAATGCAGATGATAAGTCGGAGCAGTTGAACTCCATCCCCGCTCGACTGGAAATCAATTCCTTCTGTCTCTTTGGCAACCGTAATGCGCTCTTATTGAAAAGTGTTTCCTTAAGGTGACTGTAAGCACACAACGAGTTTCCACCAGCCAGTTAATATGCCCAGCGCTACTTCTCTGCTTCCTGATCAACAGAAAAATACAATAAAACCCGGCCCGCTCATCCACTTTGGCTTGCCGGCGATGAGTCTTTATTTGTTTCTTCGTCTGTTTCGCTCCCCTCGCCGCCCTGATAAATTGTGC
>NC_079211.1:7554414-7566914 GCF_029633865.1 Lampris incognitus | reverse complement strand
GGATGCAGCAGACATGGTGACCTGCGTGGACCTGCAGGGATGCAGCAGACATGGTGACCTGCACTGACCTGCAGGGATGCAGCAGACATGGTGACCTGCGTGGACCTGCAGGGATACAGCAGACATGGTGACCTGCAGGGATACAGCAGACATGGTGACCTGCACAGACCGGCAGGGATGCAGCAGACATGGTGACCTGCACAGACCGGCAGGGATGCAGCAGACATGGTGACCTGCGTGGACCTGCAGGGATACAGCAGACATGGTGACCTGCACAGACTGGCAGGGATGCAGCAGACATGGTGACCTGCAGGGATACAGCAGACATGGTGACCTGCACAGACCGGCAGGGATGCAGCAGACATGGTGACCTGCAGGGATACAGCAGACATGGTGACCTGCACAGACCTGCAGGGATGCAGCAGACATGGTGACCTGCACAGACCTGCAGGGATGCAGCAGACATGGTGACCTGCACAGACCTGCAGGGATACAGCAGACATGGTGACCTGCACAGACCTGCAGGGATGCAGCAGACATGGTGACCTGCACAGACCTGCAGGGATGCAGCAGACATGGTGACCTGCGTGGACCTGCAGAGATGCAGCAGACATGGTGACCTGCAGGGATACAGCAGACATGGTGACCTGCGTGGACCTGCAGGGATACAGCAGACATGGTGACCTGCGTGGACCTGCAGGGATACAGCAGACATGGTGACCTGCACAGACCTGCAGGGATGCAGCAGACATGGTGACCTGCGTGGACCTGCAGAGATGCAGCAGACATGGTGACCTGCACGGACCTGCAGGGATGCAGCAGACATGGTGACCTGCGTGGACCTGCAGGGATGCAGCAGACATGGTGACCTGCACAGACCGGCAGGGATGCAGCAGACATGGTGACCTGCACAGACCTGCAGGGATGCAGCAGACATGGTGACCTGCAGGGATACAGCAGACATGGTGACCTGCACAGACCGGCAGGGATGCAGCAGACATGGTGACCTGCAGGGATACAGCAGACATGGTGACCTGCACAGACCTGCAGGGATGCAGCAGACATGGTGACCTGCGTGGACCTGCAGGGATGCAGCAGACATGGTGACCTGCACTGACCTGCAGGGATGCAGCAGACATGGTGACCTGCACAGACCTGCAGGGATGCAGCAGACATGGTGACCTGCGTGGACCTGCAGGGATGCAGCAGACATGGTGACCTGCACTGACCTGCAGGGATGCAGCAGACATGGTGACCTGCACTGACCTGCAGGGATGCAGCAGACATGGTGACCTGCGCGGACCTGCAGGGATGCAGCAGACATTGTGACCTGTGTGGACCTGCAGGGATGCAGCAGACATGGTGACCTGCACTGACCTGCAGGGATGCAGCAGACATGGTGACCTGCGTGGACCTGCAGGGATGCAGCAGACATGGTGACCTGCGTGGACCTGCAGGGATGCAGCAGACATGGTGACCTGCACTGACCTGCAGGGATGCAGCAGACATGGTGACCTGCACAGACCTGCAGGGATGCAGCAGACATGGTGACCTAAACGGACCTGCAGGGATGCAGCAGACATGGTGACCTGCACTGACCTGCAGGGATGCAGCAGACATGGTGACCTGCACGGACCTGCAGGGATGCAGCAGACATGGTGACCTGCACGGACCTGCAGGGATGCAGCAGACATGGTGACCTGCACGGACCTGCAGGGATGCAGCAGACATGGTGACCTGCACAGACCTGCAGGGATGCAGCAGACATGGTGACCTGCACAGACCTGCAAGAATGCAGCAGACATGGTGACCTGCACAGACCTGCAGGAATACAGCAGACATGGTGCATGAAAAGCTAGTCCTACCAAACTAATCCTGTTATGTGATGAATAAACCCACTTAATTCACTGGTTTTAGTTTTTTTTTTAAACGTGGGCCAAGTTTGCATTGCAATTTTGTTGTTTAGTGATTATCAGGATCCCCGTTAGCTCCTCATAACAGCAGCTACTCTCCCTGTGGTGCACACAAAACTACATTCTGACAACACAACCGGTAACCATTTACAGCACATAACACTGCAAAATAAACACACACAATCCTGGTACTCACCATAGTCACTCACAGATATGAATTAAAATGAATAAACGAGTTCCTAGAACCATTAGGACAGTGTTTCTCAACCCAGTCCTCAAGGAACCCCTATCCTGCATATTTTCTTTGCTACCCTGAATAGGTACCTGTTTGTAGTTATTCAACCAATCAGCAATGAATTTTGTCAGACGTTGCACACCTTGCATAATTAAGTGCTGCGAGATGATTGGCCGAGTAAGTACAAGCAGGGCTACCTATGCAGGGTTACGATGAAAATCTGCAGGATAGGGGGGTCCTTGAGGACTGGGTTGAGAAACACTGCATTAGGATGAATGCAAAAATTACTAACAAGGTCTATTAGTACTTATGCAAGACTAATAGACGAAAATGTGACCCAGTTTAGTTGGTAAATATTTACAGTGCATCTCTTCAGTGGTAGTACAGTTTGGGTCAGAGTGGTGGCGAGAGAGAGAGAGGGGGAGAGAGAGGGAGTTAGAGAGGGAGAGGGAGAAGAGAATTTGGTGGGGGTTGAGTTCATTTTAAAAGGGACGCCACCGCAGGCCCTGGTGAATTACTCTTATTGGATGCAATTGGTTTGGAGTGCGTGTTGCTGACGTGGGCAAAAACAAAAGAAAAGTTGTTTTCCTGACGCAGTTTTAGCTGGTGGGATGTTCGGCGACGGGGGTTGAAGGAACCCAGACGGGGTAAACTGAGACAGGAGACGGTTGCTTTTACTTTTCCTGTTCGTCCTATTTGGTTGTATGTGAGACAATCACGTGCCGGAAAGCTTTGGGTAGACCTCCCCTTGTCAACCACGGCTCTGCAGAACAGTGTTTTCAAGGATTTCGGGAAGCGTTCTTGTTCCGCTACTGTCACCCACGTGGCCTACTTGGAGAAACTGACAACGTTGTTTTTAACAGGTTTCAAGGGCCCAAGGGCCACTAAACTCACTCCGTTTGGAAATGTCAGTGTAAATGGTCAATTCAAACCTAGAAATTCAACTCTAATAAAATGGCCTTCGTGTAATTTTTCAGGGAAAGCAGAGATATAGAAAAGACAAATGGACGTGGATATCAGCACAGAATAATAACCATTGCTCACCCTGGTTTATTCAGGGAAGGTTCCTAAAACAAATATTTCTTCATCTCACCGGAGCCCAACTTCACATTTCTACCATTACAAACGTTACAAGTACAAATGTTGGTCACTGAGCAGCTCCGCCAGAACATTTAGATTATGAGGGCCATTCAAAGGGAGAAAAGAAAACCACTTTCTTTTGTCGTTGTACAGGTTACAACAACATGCGTTGTCTACATTTAACCCGTCCTATTGTATAGGAGCAGTGGGCTGCTGCAGCGCCCGGGGACCAACTCCAGTTCTTCCTTCCATTGCCTTGCTCAGGGGCACAGACAGGAGTATTAACCCTAACATGCATGTCTATCTGATGGTGGGAGGAAACCCACGCAGACACAGATATTCTTATATTCTTATCTAGAGTGTATTCCTGACCAACAGGAGTCAGCCTGTGAAGATGGGGGAAACATGTCTCGGGCCCTCGATCCATCAGCACTGGTGTCCCCCAAGGCTGCGTCCTGCCCCCACTATTCTTCTCGCTCTACACTGATGGCTGCACCTCCACACACCAGTCTGTGAAGCTCCCGAAGTTTGCAGACGACACCATCGCCATCGAACTCATATCCGAGAGTGACGAGTCTGCTTACAGGTGGGAGGTTGGCCACCTGGATTTAAACCCCCCTGAAGACAGTGGAGATGGTGGTGGACTTCAGGAGAAGCCCAACTCTGTGCCCCCATCCTGTGTGACTCCCCAGTTACCACTGTGGAGTCTTTCTATTTCCTGGGCACCACCATCACTCAGGACCTCATATGGGAGCTAAGCATCAGCTCCCTCATAAATAAAGCGCAGCAGAGGATGTACTTCCTGGGGCAGCTGGAGAAATTCAACCCGCCACAGACAGTGAATTTCTACACCTCCATCACCGAGTCCACCCTAACCTCCTCCATCACCATCAGGGAACAGGGCAGGATGCAGCACATCATTCGCTCTGCAGAGAAGGTGAACGGCTGCTGCCTCCCGTCTCGCCAGGACCTTGAGGCGGGCAGGGAAGATCGTTCCCCACCCCTCCCACCCCGGACACCACCTTTTTGAGACTCTGCCCTCTGGCACGAGGCTGAGATCCGTCAGGACCAAAACTTCATGCCACAAGACAAGTTTCTCCGCTGCTGCAGTCGGAGTACATTGGGATTTGTCTATAAAATTGTACTTTTACTCTTCTTTTTACCATTTGTTTTACATGTTTGCTGCCCTTCCACGTCTTGTTTTATCACTGATTTTATTCACCTCTGAGTCTTTTAATCTTGAACAACCTGTTAAGGAGCCAACTCATAATAAGGGGCCTACTCTTGATCTGGTGTTGTCTCATAATGTTTCTCTTAGAGTTTAATGTCTCTGATCACTAAGCTGTGATTTTTCACACCCTGCTGCTGCTCCCTGCTCACAAGCCATCTCCCTGTATCCGCTCACGGTCTTTTAATTCCAAGTCAGCTAATAGTTTCAGAAAAAAAAGTTTTTATCGGCTCCGGCTAGTAATACCCTTAACCAGAAGGATCTCCCTGTAAATGATTAATTGGATAATTTTAATAACACCTGTCAGACGATCCTTGCTGGCATTGCCTCTATCAAAGTTAAACATGTCAAATGTAACGCCCTCCCCTGGCTTCATGGCCACACAGGTGGATTTAAAGAGGCAGTGCAGGAAAGCCAAGAGAAAATGGAAGAAGGACAAACTCAAGGCATCTCTTGATAGACTGAAAAGTTTCACGCTGGCTTATCAGAGTGCAGTTAAGGAAGCAAGGTATTCCTATTTTTCTAATTTAATTGCTGGTAGCTGCCACAACCCCAGGGTTTTATTTCCGGCTATAAATTCAGTGGTAACCCCCCCCCCCCCCGCCCCCAGCCAAACTTTGGATGCATCCACTGAAAAATGCGAGCAGTTTCTCCACCACTTTATTAAGAAAATGGATGACATTAGGCTCCACATTACACCGGTGACGCGCAATCTCCCCACTTGCACTGAATCCTCCGCCAGTCTGACTCACTTTAAAGCAAATTTCTCTATTAGACTTAGAAGAACTAATCTCCCACCTGAACTCTTCCATCTGTCAACTGGACACTATCCCCACTAGATTTCTGAAAGAGGTATTTCACACTGTTGGCCCACAAATTCTCTCCATCAACCGCTCACTGTCTACCGGTTTGTTCCCATCTAGTTTTAAACACGCCGTAGTCCGACCTCTCCTGAAGAAGCCTACTCTCGACCCTCTTGTTTTAAGCAATTTTAGACCAATTTCAAATCTCCTTTTTTTCATCTAAAATCTTAGAAAAGTTTGTTGGTCTTCAACTAATCACACACATGAATAGCTGTAGTATTTTCGAGCAATTTCAGTCAGGATTCCGTACCCACCATAGCACAGAAACAGCTCTCAATAAAGTAACCAACGACTTATTGCTCACCGCTGACACTGGTGCTTGCTAAATTTTAATTCTGCTTGACCCGAGTTCCGCTTTTGATACAGTTGACCATGACATCCTTTTAAATTGCCTGGAAAACTAATTTGGCATTAAGGATACTGCTCTGGCCTGGTTCCAGTCCTACCTATCTGACAGATCTTTTTCTGTTATAATGGGAGAATTCTCATCCCCAGCCCCCCGCATGTGGTGTCCCCCAGGGGTCAATTCTTGGTCCATTATTATTTTCCATTTACATACTCCCCCTGGGTCAGATCATCTGTCATCATAATATTAATTTTTACTCTTATGCGGACGACACCCACCTTTATGTCCCACTTACTGGAAATGGTACACACAATCTTTCTCGTGTTATGGTTTGTCTCTCCGATATTAAGTGCTGGATTTTACAAAACTTTCTCCGGCTCAATGAGTCCAAATCTGAGGTCCTTTTATTCGGCCCCCATAACCTAACTGGCAAGGTGGAAGAGTCTAGGGAACCTGTCCTACAACATTACGCACTCTGCTCGCAATTTGGGTGTCTTTTGTGACTCCAATCTCTGTTTTGACGCACAAATCACAGGGAAGTAAAATTTTCTATCTCAAACGGACCTTGAAAAAGTCATCCATGCATTAATATCATCACGTCTGGATTATTGTAACTCCCTGTATTCAGGGCTCAGTCAAAAGTCCATCTCCCACCTCCAGCTAGTCCAAATCTCAGCTGCCAGACTGTTAACAAAACACATTCCTCCGAATCTTGCAATGGTTCACTGGCTACCTGTTAGGTATAGGATTGATTTTAAACGTTACCTAATTACTTGTAAGGCTCTATATGGCCTCGCTCCTACATATATCACTGATTTACTCACACCCCATGGGCCTGGTCGCTGCCTGCACTCCTCAGGCAGGTCCTTTTTAACTGTTCCCTCAGCCAGCCTCGTTACTAAAGGAAACCGGGCATTTTCTGTGAGAGCCCCACAGCTCTGGAACTCCCTACCTGAGGACATTAGGCTAGCAACCTCACTGCCTACTTTAAATCACTTCTTAAACCTTGCTTTTACAGGAAGGCTTTTTTTTGTGGATTTCTTTTCTCCCTTTTTCTCCCCAATTGTATCCGGTAGATTACCCCACTCTTCAGAGCCGTCCCGGTTGCTGCTCCACCCCCTCTGACGATCCGGGGAGGGCTGCAGACTACCACGTGTCTCCTCTGATACATGGGGAGTCACCAGCCGCTTCTTTTCACCTGACAGTGAGGAGTTTCACCAGGGGAACGTAGCGCGTGGGAGGATCACGCTATTCCCCCCCATGAACAGGCGACCAGAGTTAGTGCAGCGACCAGGGCACATACCTACACCCGGTTTCCCACCCGCAGACACGGCCAATTGTGTCTGTAGGAACACCCGATCAAGCTGGAGGTAACACGGGGATTCGAACCGCCAATCCCCGTGTTGGTAGGCACCGGAATAGACCGCTACGCTACCCGGGCGCCCTACAGGAAGCGAATATTTTTTTCCTAGGATGAATCCGGTAAATTCCAGCCCTCAGGCCTATAGGAAGGCTATTTCTAGTAAGTCCATTATTGCCCAATTTCTTTTTAAATTTTTTTTTATATTGTTTATATCTTATACTTTTATAAGTTTAAAATTTTAATTCTTTATATTTTTACACTTTTCTTCCACCACCTTATTTTAATTGTTTTCATCATAAACCTTGTTTTTTCAGGTCTAATTCTATTTATTTTAATTATGCTCTCGCGACTTTATCCTGACCGTGTTTTACCTTGCTCTGTGGAGCGGATCTGACATTACGCCCTGTATTTCTTATGGTATTTTGTTGTTTCATCTTGACTATGTGTATTATTTTATCCTGTTGTGTAAAGGCACCTTGTAACGTTGTTTAGAAAGGTGCGATATAAATAAAGTTAATTATTTATCATTATTATTATCATCAAAAAGACATGCACGTTAGGGTTAATACTCCTACTTGTGCCCCTTAGCAAGGCAACGGAAAGAAGAACTGGAGTTGGCCCCCGGGTGCTGCATGGCGGCTGCCCAGTGCCCCTAGCTGTGCAGCTAGGGGGATCAATAAAGCATCGCAAAATAAACAAATTTGAAAAAATTATTTGTATTTTTTAGATGTTTTATGTATGTATGTATGTATGTATGTATGTATGTATGTATATATATATATATATATATATATATCTCACACACTTTATTATATTTTACTTAACACTTCAGTTTTCTTGTATTCTTAATCGTAGCAACAATGCCAAGTAGAATTCCTAAAATTCCTAGTGCATGTGATATACATGGCGATGAAATTCTGTCTGATCCTGATTCTATGGGAGGCAAATTTGTAAATTTGTGATATTGGGCTACACAAATAAAACTGCCTTGACTTGACAGCTGAATATGTTTCAATCCACAGATCATAAACGTTAAAGGGGCCACCTGTAACATTGTTTCACAGTCTTCTTCCTCCAGAATACACATGCCACCGCTAGACTACCGGTAGCAGTTCTGGCCTGTGTGCTGCTCAGAATCCTGACCTTCAAACGGTCCATTCTGTAGAAATTGGTTGGGGGGAAACAAGAGCCGTTGGGGGGCAGTAGAAGGTTTGGGGGTGGGGTCACACGCCTCGCTGGAGGGTTTGCTTGACACCACGTCATGCTCAAGGGCACGTCGGCGGCATGTAGTCTCGGAGTTGCTGCAAAAGGCCCGTGAAAAGTCCTCCGGCACCATTTTGTGCCCTTGTCCCTCTTGCGCGCCTCCAGACTGGAGGATCGTTTTCTCAATTAAGCTTTTCATTTACGCCAGCTGACGCAAAGTCACTGACGCTTGAAACGTGTGAATGATGGCACTTAGCAAGAAGCTACCGACTGCACCCCATTGACTACCGTCATTCACGTGGAGGTCTTCACGCTTATGGCAGCTCATAAGTCATACGTACGCCGGCCTGAAAACTATTCCAAAAAAAAAGAAAGACAGGAAAAAAAACCCTTCCCCCGGCCCCTATCTCTGAGGCGTTTTCCCATCTGTGAGGCTCCGAGATGTGAGGACTTGTTCTCTCGCTATAAGGGCACTTCCTTCTTCACCTTCCTCCTCCTCCTCCCTTATCTGGATTCTTCAGATCAGCTAACGCCGAGTTATGATGGTGTCAGATAAATCCAGGGGGAGACGACCGCATGGCAGCACAAACGCATCGTAACGCGCTTCCTTATTTGAACGACACCCTGATCTGCCTTTCAGGTGCCCCCCCCGCCCCCCCCCCGGCTCGTCTTTGCGCGACACTCGGGAGATTAATCTGGAATGTGACAAATTCCACACAAAAACATACGAAGGTGTTTTGTTTGTCTGGGGTCACACAACTATAAATTGATCCTGATTGGGGTCAAACCGACGTTAACCTGCCAGATCACGGTTGGATAAACCAAAACAGGGATGAGGCAAATGCAGGGCGATAAGCCGTCGGTCATGGATGGGTGTATTTCAATAGCTCTCACGTGGTTGTGTAAACTCAAGTGTTGTGGCGTTTGTAGATATCAGATATGGACTGTGCAGACGTGAGATTGACCTCTTCGCCCTCACAGAACAAGAGAAGAAAGGCCTCCTGCTCTCTTCCAGGATGTGACTCATCTGCCCCACGGCTGCCAGGCTCAACGGTGCTGTTGTAAGTAAATATTAAAGTGCCAACTATTAAAGTATCAACGTAGAATTCCTACGAACCCGCGGTCCGGCTACCTCGTCACGGAGTAGTAGATATGTGAAAGGGCAAACAGGTACCGCGGTCACCTTGGAGTTCTGCACACTCTGGTTCCCGGTGAGCTCTCGGTACAACGACGCAACACTGGGGAACAGGTTTCTGCGAAGGCTGGAAGTGGAGATGTTTGACGACGAGGGAGGAACTGTTTGAATTACGGCGCGCGATTACTTTTGCTGCAGGACGCCTCGCTTTAAAACCACTCCGAGCGCAGGAGCAAAGCGGCGAGGCCGATCTCACGCTTTAAAAAAAAAGGGGGCCCTCGCATCTCCGCTGCAGCGCTGGGTCTTATCAGGGAAAATGAAACATTTCATCAGCCTCGCCGTCTTTCTTTACAGTCATGGCCATTAACCCGATCTCTCCTTTGCATCCATTAAGCTGAGGGTACTTCAACCCAAGCAGAAGATCGGAGATATGGGGGGGGGGGCAATTTGAATGAGTAGGGGCCAGCTCCATTGAAAACAGAGCCATGGTGGTACTATTTGTGTTTCTCCAAACACCCTCAGCTTTGCACCGGGATCATTACGGACTGACTTCAAATGGTTCGAGTCCCATATATCACCCCTTCGGTGATGGTGGCTGAGGGTGAGTTCACATCCTGTTGGGAGGAGATCCTCATGGGGAACGGAGATCGCTATCGAGGTCTTACAACAGCCCGGTAACAAATGAAACCCCGCGGGGTCAAACGTTTTCCCGTGTCGATCAAGATACCGGCGCCCTTCGAATGCTTATCGCCTTTGCCGTATGCACCTTTTTACCCGTGCCCGCCAAATCAAATGCCCCTTTTCTGTGAGATGGCGAAACCGGCCTCCGAAGGCCCAAGGCTTACGGCACCTTGCGTAAGATCAACATGGAGCATTTAGGAGCATATGAGGGTATTTTAAGTCGAGATTGGGGTTTTCTTCACAGTTCTACTTTCATATTGAGTTTTCACTACTTGCTATCTCGGATCCCACGGTGGTCTCAGGGACCACGACCCCGACCCCAAGGAGGAAACACTGAGGGCGGTCCGACAGGACGCGGAAGCGGGGCAGGCTAAGCTAACTGCTAGCCCGTGCAGACCGGCAGTTCCGACAGTCATCCCGGCATGTAGTTTTTGTAGATGTTTTTTTGTTGTTGTTGTTGTTGTAGTTTGGATATATGTGTTGTTGTAGTTTGGATATGTGTTTTTGTCTTTGTGTTGCACTGCGGTGGGCTGGGGGAAACAGTGCGTCGTCTCATTTCATGTGCGCAAGTGCACGAAACGAAACGACACGTAAATATTCCCGATTCCTGATACGCAGTCGGGTTTCGTTCCACCCGATCGTGAACAGCACGTTTGGCTTAAGTTCGCCACGTCACGCCTCGTCTTCCCCTGCACGCCGTTCTGCCACGGTCATTTCACTCCAGACCATCGTGCGCTGCCCCTCATGCTGCGCCACAGTCGGCATGTGCAATGAGAACGCTGCGAACGGAAGCGAGAATATTCAACAAAAACTTAAGAAAGAATTGATGCAATATATGTATTCAGTTACAGAGTCGGTCATCCTATGAGTACCACATCAAAGAAATGGAGCAACCCCCCCCCCTCTCTCTTCCACCCCAGCCCCCACCCCCCCACCCCGCTGGTGGTGTTGTGAATCCCCTCATGTTCGGCAGCTGTCAGCGGGTCGGCCGCAGGGCGCTGGAGGTGCAGATGACAGGTGGGAGAGTGGGGCGGTCGACATGGAATGAAAATGGCACCGGCCGGACGGCAGTCGGCGACAAGACGTTTCAAGAGACCGGATAGTTCAGAGCGCCCAGACAAGAGATGCTGTCCAGACCGCCCCGTAGCCCACTAGCCCTCTAAGTGCTCTCATTCCAAAGTCGGTGCAAAGGTTTTTGTTTTTTTGTTTTTTGTTTTGGGGGGTTGGAGAAGGTAAAGGACCCCTGGGCTCTTGTTTTTTTTTGGGGGGGGGTTTTTTCTCCTAGCTGTGATCTCCAGGCCTCTGCTTTTGCAAACAAGACGATGGCAAATGGGAATGTGTCGATGCTTGCAGAGGCCCCCGGCGTGCACGGACACGCCGTGCAAAAAGTTCAGAAGTGTCATGCTCGGGTGTTTCGACTCTCGCCGTCTCTGGCTACCGTCTCTAAAATGGAGAGTCTGGTGAGCGAGGGAGTCGTGCGCTTGTACGTTCACTTGAATGCAGGGTCTCATTCAAGCTAAATGTCCATTTAAAAAAACAGCAATAGAGTTCCTCACTCATATAGAGTTCATCAGTCATATAGAGTTTTTCACTCATTCACTCATATAGAGTTCCTCACTCATATAGAGTTCATCAGTCATATAGAGGTCTTCACTCATTCACTCATATAGAGTTCTTCACTCATATAGAGTTCATCAGTCATATCGAGTTCTTCACTCATTCACTCATATAGAGTTCCTCACTCATATAGAGTTCATCCATCATATATAGGTCTTCACTCATTCACTCATATAGAGTTCATCACTCATATAGAGTTCATCAGTCATATAGAGGTCTTCACTCATTCACTCATATAGAGTTCTTCACTCATATAGAGTTCATCAGTCATATCGAGTTCTTCGCTCATTCACTCATATAGAGTTCCTCACTCATATAGAGTTCATCAGTCATATATAGGTCTTCACTCATTCACTCATATAGAGTTCTTCACTTATATAGAGTTAATCAGTCATATAGAGTTCCTCACTCATATAGAGTTCATCAGTCATATCGAGTTCTTCACTCGTTCACTCATATAGAGTTCCTCACTCATATAGAGTTCATCAGTCATATATAGTTCTTCACTCATTCACTCAAATAGAGTTCTTCACTCATATAGAGTTCATCAGTCATATAGAGTTCTTCACTCATTCACTCATATAGAGTTCTTCACTCATATAGAGTTCATCCGTCATATAGAATTCTTCACTCAATCACTCATATAGAGTTCCTCACTCATATAGAGGTCATCAGTCATATATAGGTCTTCACTCATTCGCTCATATAGAGTTCTTCACTCATATAGAGTTCATCAGTCATATAGAGTTCTTCACTCAATCACTCATATAGAGTTCTTCACTCATATAGAGTTCATCAGTCATATAGAATTCTTCACTCAATCACTCATATAGAGT
>NC_079211.1:7534414-7549414 GCF_029633865.1 Lampris incognitus | reverse complement strand
GGTTCACGTCCAAATGTCCAAGACAGCGACTCGCTCTGCAGCCCGCAGAGCAGCATTTCTCTGCAGAACGTACCGATGAAACTGTCTGAAGCTGCTGCTTGAACACTGAATCAAACCCCCCTCGTTGATTCAGAAATGGCAGAATTGACCAAAGAAGGAATGAAAAACACTTCATCACACTGTTGACATTTGCTCCAAGATCCCAAAGTTGGAGAACATTGTTTTGGGGGAGGGGGGGCATCTTAGTTTTTGGTTGGATGTTTATAAGTGATTACGGAGGGGAAATGTTTTGGTAGGCCCTTGTAGTGTAATGGAGGAGGCCTTCTTGCAAAATGCTCTTAATGAATTTTTTTTTTTTTGTCTTTTTAAACATGACTTGCTGCTGCTGGGGAGAAACATGCATCAGCATTCAATATTCCAAGATGTTTGGTCATATTCAGGAAGCTTCTCTACCGTGGATTCACACACACACACACACACACACACGCGTAACTGATATCCATCCCAAATTTTTTGGCTAAATCAGTCTAAATGCCCTAAATCTCAACCGCGGTGGGTCGTGGGTATTGAGCGCAGGTTGCCTCCATTAATTCAGTTTGAGGCCATTAAAACAAGAGGAATGCTTGGGCTTGCAAATGGCAAAGCTACGACTGTCAACAGCATGATGTATGATAGCTTATTATATTCCCCTCATTATGATTAATAACATAGGAAGGGATCTTCCATTCTTGCGGAGATGGAAAATGCAATTAGCTGCCAGAGCTGGCGTTGCAGCCGGGCCTTCCCTTGGCCGCTACCCCGAGGTAAAACCCTCCAGAGAGCCGAGACTCAACATCCGCCCTTACAAAAGCTGGATGTTGGCGGTACTCCTTTTTTTTAACTTTCTACAAATGCTCCGTTTTAAACAAAGCGTTGGAGTGGAGCTCTTGAGAAACATAAACGGGGTGACGGGGTGAGCAGCAGCTAGCTAAAGGTAGCGATGCTACCAGCTTAGCTGTGACTATCATTGTTGTTGTTATTATTATTATGTGCCTGCTGTGCAAAGCAGACACATACTATTAGTGATTCCACGACAAATGCTCACAAGACCAGTGCTCACAACACTAAAAGAAAAAGAGACAAACGCTCACAAATTGTTTTATAATCTATATCTATGATAGCATACAGATATACAAATATGAAATGTGTTTAAAATCTCTTAATTAGGTCACTGTGATCCCTATTACATGCTTAGACCCACGTGATATTTCTTGTGACATGCAACAGACTGTTCAATGGAGTATTTTTCCATGAATAAAGGTTAATTAAGATTAAGTATTACCAAACAGTAATTGATAGTCTCCTTATCATGATTATCTGTAAGATCACCATTTCATTTGTCAGGGAGATGTGATCCCTCTCACATGCTCAGGCCTATGTGATATGTCTTATTCAGTGTTTCTCAACCCAGTCCTCAAGGACCCCCCCCTATCCTGCAGATTTTCATTGTAACCCTGCATAGGTAGCCCTGCTTGTACTTACTCGACCAATCATCTCGCAGCACTTAATTATGCAAGGTGTGCAACGTCTGACAAAATTCATTGCTGATTGGTTGAA
The DNA here is from genome assembly GCF_029633865.1 of Lampris incognitus. Taxonomy (NCBI): domain Eukaryota; kingdom Metazoa; phylum Chordata; class Actinopteri; order Lampriformes; family Lampridae; genus Lampris; species Lampris incognitus. The sequence goes on along the minus strand of NC_079211.1, from coordinate 7,547,818 downwards.
TAACTACAAACAGGTACCTATTCAGGGTAGCAAAGAAAATATGCAGGATAGGGGTCCTTATTTTATGTAAACAGATTCAGAGATTTGCAAATGTTGATCGTTTTTAAAGCCTTCGTGTTTTTTGAAGTAGAGATTGTCCTTAAATATTGTTCAACTTCTTTTTTAAGTGCAAAGAGTTGAGGCTTTCTGTTGGAGAATTTACATTTACGTATATGAAACTTGGCTAAAAATAAAAGCATATTTATAAAAAAGAATGCATCACCATCTTTGTGATTAAAATTATGAAAACCAAAAATAGCATTCTTATAGTAAAGGTGAAAATCAGAAAAGACAAAATCAGCGATAAACTTGTGGAAGTCTCTCCAGAATTTATAAGTGAACTGACATGACCATAATAAGTGGACACATGTTTCAGGATGCATTTGGCAAAAAGAACATTCAACATCTATATCATTTTTAAACTTTGATAAATATTGTTTTGCAGGGTAGAATTTGTGCAGCAATTTAAATGAAATCTCTTTGACTTTGCTTGTTAAAAAAAATCTTTGTGGTAACGACCAAACTTTCTTCCATTCAACATCATTCACAAAGTTGTTCCAAAAAATGTGGCTGGTGGGACGGAAACTAGGCTATCCTGAAACATGGCTCTTATTCTGGAGTTCAGAAGTTTACACTATGAGGAGCAGACAGTACCAAGAGGAGACTGTGACACATCAGGAGGGTTGAATGATATGAGAGGAGAGCTGCCAGAGGACCTGAATAACATGCACAAACCAGAAGGGATAGCATCAAATACCACCGAAAATTCTCTAGGCGTTACTGGTACATTATATCTCATTAGAAATTCAGAGTAATTATATAGCAGCCCATCTTTTTTGAACAACTGACCAACTAAAACAAGACCATTGTTAAACCATCTGTCCAAAAACAATGTTTTGTTCCTATAAACAATATTACAGTTGTTCCAGATGAAACAATTCTGTGGAGAGAAATTGTGTTTGTATATCAATGCCCACGCTAAAAGGACCTGTTGATGGAAGTGAGAAAGTGTCAGAGGTATTTTTGGAATGCTATAATTACATAGCAGCAGGAAATTAAGGCCGCCTAAGTTTGAGAACACATGATGTGAAAGGAAATTCCAGATAGATGTGGGATTTTTCAAATATTTTTTTATCCAGTTTATCTTGAAGGTATTGTTGAGTGCACCAAAATCAATAAAATTCAAACCACCTTTGTCATATGCGCTTAAAGTAACAGATTTTCGTAAATAGTGGGTTTTGTTTTTCCATAAAAAATTGTTTAACATTTTATCAATTGATTTGCAGATTGTGTTATCGACATGTAAGGACTGAGCAGCATAGGTTAGACGAGAGATTCCTTCTGCCTTCGAAAGCAGAACTCTACCCCTTAGAGACAAGTCTCTCTGCAGCCAGTGATTAAAGATTTTTTGGGGCTTTTCTATAATAAGGCTGAAGTTTACAGAGCTTCTGGATTGCCTATCTTTAGTGATTTGAATACCGAGGTATGTTACAGAGTCTTTCACAGGAATCCCATGAATTGAGGTCGCCAAACAGTCTTTAACAGGCAAAAGTTCACATTTATTAAGATTAAGGAAAAGTCCAGAGGCTTTCGAGAAGGACTGGATACTGTTGATAGCGACAGAAACTTGCGAGGCATCTCTGAGAAAGAGAGCCGTGTCATCTGCCAGCTGACTTATAAATATTTCTCTGTCAGCTACGACCATACCCTTTAATGAACTAAGTTTAATATGTAAATTAAGGAGTTGTACAGAAAGAAGAAACAGATACACTGAAAGGGGGCACCCCTGCCTCACTCCACGTTTCAAAGAGAATCTTGGGGAAGTACCACTAACAAGTTTTATGGAACTATTACTATTGAAATATAAAGTATGAACTGCATTGCAAAAGGATTGACCAAAACCAAATTTCTTCAAAGCAGTAATAATAAAATCATGTTCTAAGGAGTCAAAGGCCTTATAAAAATCCAAAAGAAGAATAAAACTCTCATCCTGCACAAATTCTGGGTAGTCTATTATATCTAAGATTAGTCTTATGTTATTTGAAATATGACGATTCTGCATAAACCCGGACTGACACTCATCAATAACAGTATCTAAAACAGGTTTTACTCTATTTGCAAGAATCAGCGCTAGTATCTTGTATTCGTTGTTCAATAAGGAAATTGGTCGCCAATTATCTAAGAATAAGGGGTCCTTTCTAGGTTTGGGAATCAGGGTGATTAGGCCTTGAGATAAAGTGGGAGGGAGCGCACCCCTATCAATACTTTCCTTAAAGACTTCCACAAGAAATGGGGCTAAGCTGTCAGAGAACTGCTTATAAAGTTCGGCAGTAAGGCCATCTGTACCAGGAGACTTATTAACTTTTAGACACGTTATAGCATCTGCGACCTCATTCAGAGAAATTGACCTATCACAGAGTTCCCTGTCAGCCTCACTCAGCTGAGTAATATTATCTATGGAGTTAAATAAACCAGAAGCAGCTTGAGGGAAATAACTGGAAGAGTATAGTTTACTATAAAAATCAGCACAATACTTTGCTATGGTATTCTTATCGTTAGAAATTGTCCCATTAATATTTAGTTGTAGAATAGAGTTAATGCTGGATCGGTGTTTCTCGAGTCTGAAAAAATATGCAGAGTTTTGCTCTCCTTCTTCAAGCCACTTTTTGCGAGACCTAACAAATGCTCCTTCAGCTTTGCGCTTATAAATCTCATCCAACCTATGCTGCAAGTCAATTAGTTCTGCCTTATCATAGTCGTTGAGAGCCTCTTTTGGTTTGGATGTTAAAGATGTAATCTTATGTATTGTTTCATTCTCGTCAGCCCTTCTTTTCTTTGCCAAACAAATGCTATATTTACGAAAACATTTGCCAAGTTCATATTTCAAAAGCTCCCAGTTGTTACAAAACATATTTTCAGCCCGAGCTTTGCTCCAGTGAAGCCTTATTAAACTATGAACTTCAGTAACTACTTCCTTATGCTCAAGGATAGTATTGTTAAGCTTCCAATATGACGCTTTAGCATCAGAAGACGATGACAAAGAGATATTTAAGTGAGTTGTTTTGTGATCTGAAAGCGGCGTAGGAAAAATGTCAGTTTTAACTTCTTTCAAGTCTTTTGAAATAGGCCAATAATCAATTCGTGAGTGACTGGTTTGTGTCTTATTGCACCATGTGTATGCTCCCCTTGAGCTGGATGAGAATCCCTCCATGAATCTAATAAATCAAATCTTTGTGCAAACAACTTTACATGTGAGTTAGAGAAGTCTAAACCCCTAGAAGGCCACCTATCCATGCAATTATCAAATACAGCATTAAAGTCTCCACCAAAGATTATAAAAGAACCTGGGTATTTGGACAGCCAGTGCAGTAAACGCTCTTCCAACCTGTCAACATAAAGATTATTCTCTGTTTGACTGTTAAATCCATACACATTGACTAAAATATAGATAGAGTGTGCTACCTCAAGTATCAGAATAATATAATGACCGTCTTTATCACAGTCAGAGATTAAGATTTTTCCATTACATCTGTTTTTCAGTATAGAAACACCAGCAGAACGCTCTTTACCATGGGACAAGCACAAATCATTTCCCCACTGCGACCTCCAGAAACACTTGTCTTGCTCAACTGGGTGGGACTCTTGTATAAAGCAAAAATCTGTGCCAAACTGCTTACAATCTAAAAATATGGCTTTACGTTTCACATTGCTTCTTAAACCTCTTGCATTTAAAGAGATAATAGACAACGACATAAGGATAGAGCAAGGAAAGAAAAAAAGAAAAAAGGACAAATAAGTGAAAGCTTAGACCAAGTAAGTGAAGAAGTGGTTAAATTGAGAACTTGTGGTCACTTAAGAGAGTACTGTTGAAGGTGACAACTGCAAACCCTGGATGAAGGACCAGTGAACTTGAGCCATAACAAAACGTATTTATAGTAAAATACAGCCAAAGGGGTGACGAATTTCTTGCGGTAGCCCCGCCCATCGCTGCTGACGTCAGTTCCAACGTCTGGTCCAGCAATTTTGCGGTGCCGTGCTGGTGCCAGTCTTTTTCGGCGGGAAAAGCGTGGAACCGGTTCTAGATTAGACACCGGCACCGGCCAGGGCGGTGGATAGTGATTCGAGTAACCATGGCGACGGACGCTGTAAAAAAAAAGGTGAAAAATGTTCCCGTTGAAACACAATGGGAAGTCGTAAAAATGATCTAACCCGTCCCTCCTTTTAACCACATTGCTTCGTTTTAGTTCAACGCAGAAACATGGTTGAAACTTTCAACGGGTCACAAGACTTGAGACTTTTTTGCGCTAAATCAACATTTGGATTTCTAAGTATTATTTTTTTGCGAAATCGCAGTTTGGGTTTTATCCTTTTTTTGAGACCGTGTCAGAGTTTATAATGGGTGTGATTGGGTGGACCGCTCAGAGCTGCGTCATGTGACCCACGCTCGACTGCCATCCCTGAACCCCCCCCAAAAAAAAGATTTTCAGAAAATCAAACATACATTTCTTTAAAATCTGTCCAAGTTTGATATTACGATGCTTTTTTTCAAAGTTTTAACAGCAAAATGTGACGGTAATGACAATTTTCACTTTTTGGAGAAAAAGTTGGCTAAGTCGTAGACTTGCAAAGCTAACTTTTAGCTCGTGTAAACTACTAATAAGACACGTTAGCCCCTAGCTAGCTAACGGGTCAGACCCTTTAGCCGAGCGGTTAGTGACGTCACCTTGTGGTGCAGTACACCCCGTATCGAATCCCGCACCGGGCAAAAAAATTACCGGTAACACTAGCATACAATGTACAACGGATATACGTGAATAAAGTAAAATGTCTTATTTCTGAGCTAAAATACTCAGTTAGTAACTCGTTTGGTAATGACTTGTAATAAGCATCCTGTCAGATCAGGGAATATAACTCTTCACATGACTCACACTTGTGGACACGAAAACGTCACGCTTCTGCCATCACTGCTCACGCGCCGCTGGCACTTCTCGTTTCCGTGGCAACCGCGTTGTTGTCGTTTGAAAACACGTTGTGGCTCTAAAATGTTGGGTGTGATGTAATGACACATGTATGAGGGACAGCCATATTTAACTATAAAAAATGTGCAAAGTGCACATACTATATAAACCATATGAATTTGAAATATGTCTTTTTAATGATTATGAGTAAAGCTTTAATGAATTTAACCATTTTTATTGTTTTATTATAGAGGGGAAGATAAAAAGTCTGGGTTGGGGACAAACGCAAAACAGTGAAATTCTGGCACATTTGAATTTTCAACACGCTGAAAAAGTATTAAAATGTCATCGCTGAGACACACGTCTTTTTTTCTCTCATAGCTAACACAACCTAACTAACAAACACAATAATTGCTTCTTTTTTTTCCCCAGAAAAAAAAAAAAGAGTTTGGTTTTTTTTTCTTGAAACTCTACCCTGGGGGAAGGAAAACTCCTTTAATTGAAGAATCACCCAGGTACACATATAACACGCCAGTCTTCACTGAAGCCTTGCGATTATGAAAAACACAAATGTCTGTATGACTTTTTAAGCAACGAGGGCAGCAGGTTATCCTGCGTATGCACGGGATTGTCTGGTTATTTATTATTATTCTCAGCATCGTGGCGCTGCTCACATTTTCCCCCCCGTCACGAGCTGCTTTTTCCATCAGGTAACAGTGAATCACGACCAAAGGCCGCATCCCTCCTGTGCTCTTCACAGGAAAAGGTAGAACATTGTTCCCAAAACCAAACAAACCTTTCAGCAGCATGCACAGTTCCAGGCTTGACACTGATGTGGAGCCTTTTCATAAGGATTATTTTAGCAGGACCCTCTGTACAAAGCACATACATTTGCTTGAACAAATAATAATAATAATGATAATAATACATTTTATTTATGGGCGCCTTTCAGAGCACTCAGAACACAGTTAAAAACAAGCAGCACTGTATCAGACAGCATAAAATCAACACAAAGCAGGTAGACAACAAAAAGTTAACACAACAGATGAGGATAAAATCATCATCTGCACAAAACTCACTGCAGCGTGGATCAGACTGAATATGCCAGTGTGAAAAAAGGTGCGTGTTGAGACGGGATGTGGAGGTTGAACGAGAGTCAGTGTTGTGAATGTTTTGTGGGAGAGAGTTCCAGAGGCGGGGGGGCAGAACGACTGAAGGATCTAGACCCCATGGTAGTCCAGCGGGCCGACGGTGTAGTGAGCTGGAGAGCAGAAGAGGATCTGAGAGTACGGGAGGGCGTGTGGATGTGAAGGAGTTCAGAAAGGTATGAAGGAGCTGGGTTATTAAGGGCCTTAAGGGTGAGGAGCAGGATCTTGGAGTCATACGGTATTTAACAGGGAGCCAGTGGAGCTGCTGAAGAACAGGAGGGATGTGGTCTATGGAAGGAGTTCTGGTACTGATACGGGCAGCTGGATTCTGGACCAACTGAAGTTCATGAAGACCCTTGTCATTATCTCACATTCTGACATCATGGATGGTTAAAGTGGCACCTCAGTCGGTTGAGAATAGTTTACAAAATAGAGAAAATAAAAGCAAAGTCTCTGGGACTTCGTTTTAACAATGACCATCGCGGGAATACCCTGCACAAAGCACGTGCATTTCATTTGTGTGCCGTTAAAGCAGCCACTAGAGAAGATGACGTCACAGTTGATTTTCCATGTCTTCATTGCAGTTGAGCTGCTGTTTCTCTGCAGCTTGTTGTGCAGCTTGTTGTGTAGCTTGTTCTGCAGCTTGTTGTGCAGCTTGTTTTGTAGCTTGCTGTGTAGCTTGCTGTGCAGCTTGCTGTGCAGCTTGCTGTGCAGCTTGTTGTGTAGCTTGTTGTGCAGCTTGTTGAGCAGCTTGTTGTGCAGCTTGTTGTGTAGCTTGTTGTGCAGCTTGTTGTGCAGCTTGTTGTGCAGCTTGTTGTGCAGCTTGTCGTGTAGCTTGTCGTGCAGCTTGCTGTGTAGCTTGTTGTGCAGCTTGTTGTGTAGCCTGTGCAGCTTGTCATGCAGCTTGCTGTGTAGCTTGTTGTGCAGCTTGTTGTGCAGCTTGTCGTTTAGCTTGTCGTGTGGCTTGCTGTGTAGCTTGTTGTGCAGCTTGTTGTGTAGCCTGTGCAGCTTGTCATGCAGCTTGCTGTGTAGCTTGTTGTGCAGCTGGTTGTGCAGCTTGTTGTGCAGCTTGTTGTGTAGCCTGTGCAGCTTGTCGTGCGGCTTGCTGTGTAGCTTGTTGTGCAGCTTGTTGTGCAGCTTGTCGTTTAGCTTGTCGTGCAGCTTGTCGTGTAGCTTGCTGTGTAGCTTGTTGTGTAGCTTGTTGTGTAGCTTGCTACCTTCATCATCAGAGTAGGCCTGGCTGCAGCTTAGCTATTTTAAATCACGAGTGTGGGCTGTAGCTTGGTAAGGGCAAAAAGCAGAGTACCACCGGAAGATCCACAGAAATGATTTGTTCTTAGTTCAGAGGACGAGGACCACAGAAGGACGTTTAATTTTAAACCTCAGTGTGTGCGTGCTACTTCAAAGCAGATGTGTATTTCGGTGTGCGGCGTCAAAACTGTGGAATTCTTCCGAGAAGGATCTGAAGGGCCGTATAAATACCTTTCAGTTCAAGAAAACGTACGAGGAAAGAATAATTAGACAACACGGAGTGGTCAGGTAATGAGTTTTCAGTTGGTGGTGAATTATCGGGTATGGCCTTTTGGTTCTTTTCCATCTCCCACGTGGCTGGAAGCGTTAGTTGTCGAGAAACTGACCGACAGGCCATCTAGTCTGTTGTGTATTTACGTTTGAGTAAGGGGGCAAGCAAAGCAAGATGTGCTTGTGCTGTGTTTGACCAGGAATTGCTTGTTTCCCTCTGGAACCGTGCATTACCATGAGCAGAGTAAATAATAATGAAATTATAAGCTACTGTTTGGCTTAGTTTGGGTCACCGGGTGGAGGAGGAGGAGGAGGAGGAGGTGGGGTGCAGGGAATTTTCATCCTTTGCGTCAGCACTTGTGAGGCTGGTATCGCTAAACGTCAATTAATGTAGGGAGGTTATTCTCCCCTGCACAGCCCCACCTCAGCTCTGCACGGTGGCTCCGTCCTGACGGCAACAGAGAGGGGCTTTCTGCCCCGAAGAGCTGGAGGTAAACAGCTCCTCGGTGCTCCGTTGACGGTGTTTCCTTACAGAGGCGAGACCGGTCAGCTCAGCTGTCCTGCTGATTGTTATGTGGGTATTTCATGCATCACTTACATCTGCATTCATAATTGATACATAAAGCTGATGCTCTTATCCAGAGTGATTTAAGTGACTAATGAGAACTGCTTTGTTCCACATTACAGTTTGATGAAGCTGCAGTCTGGTTTTTAGAAGACTGGTGAAAAAAAAATCTAATCCTGCTGTGTTGCAGCACAGTTGCAGCATTGTCGCTGCACAATTGCCACGCAGTTTCACAATTGCAGCAAAATTGCAGCAAAATTGCAACAAAATTGCAGCAAAATTGCAACAAAATTGCAACAAAATTGCAACAAAATTGCACAATTGTAGCAAGATTGCAACAAATTTGCAGCAAAATTGCACAATTGCAGCAAAATTGCAGCAACATTGCACAGTTGCAGCACAGCTGTAGCACAATTAGTACTTTTGATGGCCTAAAAGTACTAATTGTGCGTTAACATATAACCATATAACCGTATTAGTCAGGAAAAAAAAGGATTATAAGCATGATTGAATTTGCGGCCAATAGCAACAGGTGACATAACAGGTGAAACACAGGTGAGTCACGTGAGCTACATCAAACTGAAGACCAGAGCTACAGATGAAGAAGACGTTGGCACGGCCCGGCAGCAGGGGAAACACAGGGAACATTGGACCTCCAGTAGGTACACAACCAATTTCACACCACCGAAGGCCTGGCTTCATCACGTGAAACACGACACACTTTGTCAGACAGCAGTTAATGCTGTGGAAGGTACCTGCCATGTTAAGGCATTTATCTGCGAAACGGTGACTTTACTGCAGCTGTAGTCACCAAATATGCAGCAATGAGGCTCAAACAACATTTGTAAGAACAGATTAGTGTAGGAGAACTGAGTGATGGGGACTTTCTCAAGCAGGTGGGTGTAACTGTTTATGAATGAAACTAAAAAAACAACTATATACATATATATATATATATATATATATATATATATATATATATATATATATATATATATATATATATATATATATAAATATATATAGTTGTTAAAAGAAACACTCAACGGTAGGGGAAGTGCTCAAAAAATAAGGAGCAAAATAATCCAGTGAGAAACAGGCTTGTACTGTCTCATAAAGAATTTACTTGACTCACTGGATTATATATATACACACACACACACACACACACATATATATATATACATACATATATATAATAAATATATGTGATGTAATAATATATAATATATATACACACATATATACATATATACACATATATAATAAATATATATGATGTATATATAATAATTTATATACACATATATACATATATAATAAAATATATATACATACACACGTATATATATACATATATAATAAATATATATGATGCATATACAATAATATATACACATATATATACATATACATAGATAATAAATATATATGATGTATATATAATGATATATACATATATATATATATATACATACATGTATACATATGCATACATATATAATAAATATATGTGATGTAATAATATATACACACATATATATACATATATATACATATATAATAAATATATATATGTATATATAATAATATATATACACACATATATAATAAAATATATATACATATACATATATAATAAATATATATGATGTGTATATAATGATATATATATATATATATATATATGATACATGATATATATATATATATAAAACTGAACCTACTACATAGTTGTTGCTGATATTGATGGCATTGTTGGCTGTTATCTATGATATTGAACAGGGACAGGCAACATGGTGCAGAAAGGTCCGGTGTGGGTGCAGGTCTTGGTTCCAACCAAGCAGTTACACACCTGATTCTATTAGTCAACCAATAGTCTTTGCTAAGGACCTTGATTTGTAGACTCAGGGCTGCAACTCCTTGGTTGGAACCAAGACCTGCACCCACACCGGACCTTTCTGGACCATGTTGCCTGTCCCTGGTCTGGGGTATCTGATGATTGTTGGTACTCGAAGAATTTCCAAAATCAATCAATCAATCGATCAACCGATGTGCATCTGAGTTCAGACACAGTATATTGACCTACACTCAACACATCCTATATTCAGAAGTGCACAGCGTTTATAGCACAGGTTCAAACCCCAGCCAGTCCAAGAAACGCGCATGTGTGTGTGTGTGTGTGTGTGTGTGTGTGTGTGTGTGTGTGTGTGTGTGTGTGTGTGTGTGTGTGTGTGTGTGTGTGTACTGACCCCCGTCATCGTCTGTTTGTCAAGACGGAAACATAAATCCAGCTGACAGCAGCCTCCGCGGCGGTGGCCCCGATAAGACTTTAATTTGGGGGACATTATGTTGAGTGAGTGCCTACCAGGGACTTGGCACATGTGGCAGGCAGGCAGGCAGCGGAGAGCCTGCATGCAGCGGGCGGGACGGACGCGGGGCCGGAAGGGGTCCCGCCCGCCTCTGTCTCGTAAGGCGCTCTGACTACCCGTAGTCAGGAACCCGGACCCGCGCGGCCGCGTGGGGGCTGTGAGTGGTGGCACAGCGGGTCCTTAACGCTGGGCCTCCATCCGCCGTTTTCATTGAGAGAAAATAGGATAGCATCGCACCAAGGCAGGGGTGGGGTGGGGTGGGGGTGGGGGTGCTCTAATAATGACGCGCCCTCGGGCCTGATATGCCACATCCATCTACTCCTCCCTCACTGTCTCTCTCCCTCTCTAACACACACACACAAACGTGTGTGTGTGTGTGTGTGTATATATATATACACATTTAAATATATATATATATTTAAATGTATATATTTAAGGACAGAGAGAGATGCATATATTCGGATAGATAGACAGATAAATAGATCTTTATTGGAGAATTGTGGAGAAAATATCGGAGAATAGTAGAGAATATATCGGAGAAGAATTGTGGAGAATATATCAGAGAAGGGTGGAGAATATCGGAGAAGAATTGTGGAGAATATATCGGAGAAGAATTGTGGAGAATATATCGGAGAAGAATTGTGGAGAATATATCGGAGAAGAATTGTGGAGAATATATCGGAGAAGAATTGTGGAGAATATATCGGAGAAGAATTGTGGAGAATATATCGGAGAAGAATTGTGGAGAATATATCGGAGAAGAAGGGTGGAGAATATATCGGAGAAGAATTGTGGAGAATATACCGGAGAAGAATTGTGGAGAATATATCGGAGAACAATTGTGGAGAATATATTGGAGAAGGGTGGAGAATATATTGGAGAGGAATTGTGGAGAATATATCGGAGAATTGTGGAGAATATATCGGAGAAGAATTGTGGAGAATATATCGGAGAATTGTGGAGAATATATCGGAGAAGAATTGTGGAGAATATATCGGAGAAGAATTGTGGAGAAGATATCGGAGAAGGGTGGAGAATATATCGGAGAAGAATTGTGGAGAATATATCGAAGAAGAATTGTGGAGAATATATCGGAGAAGAATTGTGGAGAATATATCGGAGAAGAATCGTGGAGAATATATCGGAGAATTGTAGAGAATATATCGGAGAAGAATTGTGGAGAATATATCAGGGAATTGTGGAGAATATATCAGAGAAGAATTGTGGAGAATATATCGGAGAATTGTGGAGAATATATCGGAGAAGAATTGTGGAGAATATATCAGAGAATTGTGGAGAATATATCAGAGAAGAATTGTGGAGAATATATCGGAGAAGAATTGTGGAGAATATATCGGAGAAGAATTGTGGAGAATATATCGGAGAAGAATTGTGGAGAATATCGGAGAATTGTGGAGAATATACCGGAGAATTGTGGAGAATATATCGGAGAAGGGTGGAGAATATATCAGAGAATGGTGGGGGAATTATTCCTTCCATGCCTAAAAGTCATTGACGGATCACATACGGTCCCTAACAGTGAAAACCCAGCAGGGGCAGCTAGGATCCATCAGTCAGGATCCATCAGCCAGGCCATCTGCACAAGGTATCAGCTTCAGACGGCGGGGCCGAGTCAGGATCCAGCGAGTCAGGATCCAGCGAGTCAGGATCCAGACGTGTTTGCTGCCATAACCGTCAGCGAGCGGAGCTCAGCCCCTGACTCCTCAGTCTGGTCCACCACCGACAGGCCCGCCTGTGTTTTCTCTCCGGCCTTCAGTCCCAAAGTCTGCCTGGAAAAAAACGAAAGCTTGCAACATTTTTCTCTCCGTAAGATTCTCACGCTGCATCCCCCCTCCTCCCCTCCCCTCCTCCCCCCTCTCCATCTTACAGAGATTGCCTCATATTTTAATCAGATATATTTTTTTCTTTTGTGCTGGGGTGGAGGGAGGGGGGGAGTAGCATGAATTGGATGTCATTCATACTCTTTGGAGGGGGCTGACTGACAGAAGGTCTCTCTCTCTCGCTCCCTCTCTGTGTCCCCCCCCCCCCCCTCTCTCTCTCTCCCTCTCGCTCTCCAGAAAGGCCTCCGGGCTGGGCTGACTTGACAGGCGGCTGGTGGCTCTTCAATGCGGCGGAGGAAATTAAATTACCGCCGGTGCTGCCCGGTTTGTAAACAAGACAAAAGCCAATGATAGGGCCAATTACACTTCAGTACGGCGCATGTGTCTTCGAACAGGCGGCGCGGCTGCCGCGGCCCATTCAGGCCCAACGAGACACGCCACGATAAGACACACACACAGTCACGGGTGAGATTTGTGTCTTCTTTTATTTTTTATTTTGTTATTTTTTTGAGTGGGGGGGGGGTGGTGGAAATATAAAATGGCAGAACGTTGCAAAAAAAGAAAAAACTTCTCCCAGCTAAAATCCTCATTCCACCATGTTCTGACCTCCACCATGTTCTGACCTCCACCATGTTCTGACCTCCACCATGTTCTGACCTCCACCATGTTCTGCTCTCCACCATGTTCTGACCTCCACCGTGTTCTGCTCTCCACCATGTTCTGACCTCCACCGTGTTCTGACCTCCACCATGTTCTGCTCTCCATGTTCTGCTCTCCACCATGTTCTGACCTCCACCATGTTCTGCTCTCCACCGTGTTCTGCTCTCCACCATGTTCTGACCTCCACCATGTTCTGACCTCCACCATGTTCTGCTCTCCACCATGTTCTGCTCTCCACCATGTTCTGACCTCCACCATGTTCTGACCATACAGCTATTCCCGGAACTCTCATTTAATGTT
>NC_079211.1:7511914-7524414 GCF_029633865.1 Lampris incognitus | reverse complement strand
GCCATACTGACCATATTTCTAATATATCGTTTGTGCCATACTGACCATATTTCTAATATACCGTTTGTGCCATACTGACCATATTTCTAATATACCGTTTGTGCCATACTGACCATATTTCTAATATACCGTTTGTGCCATACTGACCATATTTCTAATATATCGTTTGTGCCATACTGACCATGCGTTATTTCTAATATACCGTTTGTGCCATGTTGACCATATGTTATTACTAATATACCGTTTGTGCCATGTTGACCATATTTCTAATATACCGTTTGTGCCATACTGACCATGCGTTATTACCGTTTGTGCCATGTTGACCATACGTTATTTCTAATATACCGTTTGTGCCATGTTGACCATACGTTATTTCTAATATACCGTTTGTGCCATGTTGACCATACGTTATTTCTAATATATCGTGTGTGCCATGTTGACCATATTTCTAATATACCGTTTGTGCCATACGGACCATGCGTTATTACTAATATACCGTTTGTGCCATACTGACCATATTTCTAATATACCGTTTGTGCCATGTTGACCATGCGTCATTTCTAATATACCGTTTGTGCCATGTTGACCATATTTCTAATATACCATTTGTGCCATGTTGACCATGCGTCATTTCTAATATACCGTTTGTGCCATGTTGACCATGCATTATTACTAATATACCGTTTGTGCCATGTTGACCATACGTCATTTCTAATATACCGTTTGTGCCATATTGACCATACGTGCCCAGACCTCCGTGCATGGGTGGATATCCAAACTACAGCTGAAACTCCTGCAGGTAAAAAAAAAAAAAAAAAAAGAGCTGCGGGTTCTTTAAGAGAGCGGCGCGCGGAGAGGAGCAGCTGTCCGGTCGGGAGGCGGGGAGGGACGGAGGAGACCGAGAGGAGACCGAGAGGAGCGCCCGTCTCACCTGCTGAAAGCCACTCCACCACTCCGAGCAGCACACACACTCACACACTCTCCCCCTTACACACAACACACACACAGACACACACACATATATACATACACACACACGGCGCTCTCCTTCTCCATTCATATCCACGTAGACGGGCTTAACGCTTCCTTCTCCTCCTTTTTTTTTTGTTTCTCTTCGTTTTTCTTCACTCCTTGTTCGGTCCTGGGTCGCCCTCCTCTCCGTCTGTGGATTGCCCGCGCAGGAGCCCACCGTGCAGCGGCGACCCCCTCCGCGGAGCCCCCCATCACGGATTAGCGCGCCGGAGAGCGAGAGGGGGGCAGAGCCGTTGCGCAGGACTCCGCGTTTCCACCATGGATGCGTTTTGCGCTCCCGCAGCCTCCGTCCCGACGCCCCGGCTCTCCATCTGAGACGGCGGCCAGCGGCCCCAGCATCCCGTCGGTTGTGCGCAGAGTCATGGCAGCGCGTCGGGCCGCGGGGGAGACGGTGGTTTGAAGCGGAGGGGGGGGGGGTTATCGTTGCTGTGTCGGGTTTTTTAATTTTCGGGCCTTTTCTGGATGCTCGACAACGAGACGAGTCGTGTCGCGAGCGCGGGTTCGGTGTCGGCGACGCCCCCATAAACATTTCCTCCGTTCTCTCGAAATTCATGAATGAGAACAGAAAACGTCCGGGCTGCTGAAGCGTCTGGCGGAAACAACAACAACAACAACAACAACAACAACAACAGCCGCAGCCGAGCCGCCACCATGGAGCACACGGGGATCGAAGAGGTGAACCAAACGCACCAGCAGCACGAGCCCATCAGTTTCGGAATAGACCAGATCTTGAACAGCACGGACCAGTCCAGCGGCTGCATGCTGCCGAACCGGACCGGCGACGCGGATTACGCGCTGGCCCCCAACGTGTACGCCAACGGCTACAACGGCGTGTACAACCCGGCCTGCTCCATGGCGGCGGGGCTGGCGGGCTCCTACAACGTCAACATGAACATGAACGTCAGCATGAACATGAACATGAACGTCAACGTCAACTCGGCGGGCGCCGGCGGCGTGATCCGCGTGCCGGCCCACAGACCCATGCCCCCCGCCGCGCCGCATCCGCACCCGCATTCGCACCCGCACCCGCCGCCCACCCACCCGCCGGGCATCGCCGCCGCCGCCGCCGCCGCCGCCGGCCTGCCCTCGGTGACGTCCATGGCGGGGATGGGCAACGCGGCCAACTTCACCTTCCCCTGGATGGAGAGCAGCAGGAGGTTCGCCAAGGACAGACTAACAGGTAAAGGTCCCGTGTGGTCGTCGGGGGGGGGGGTGCTTGCTGTGTGGGTCGCTGTGTGGGGAATGGTGGTGGTGGTGGTGGTGGGGGGGGGGGTTATGGAGACATCGAACAGTCTGGTTTTCTATCACGTAACACAGTTGTAGTGTGCATGCGTGCTGCACACGCGAGGCCAGGTGAGCGGGACCCGGTGGGGACCCAGAGCAGGACGGTTCCGTCCGCGTGGCTGTGATCTACGGCAAGCCGCGCGCGCGCGCCAAAGCCCGTCTCATTACGGCAGAAGCGCAGACTGATGGACGACGGGAGAGCGCGAGGGGGACGGGCCGATGAATCAGAGTTAGGACGGGAGTCTCGTTTGGAAGGGATGACGGATAACCGCGCTGCTCTTCTTCCTCTTCTCCTCTTCCTTCCACAGGCTGAGGGATTGGGCTGAAGGGTGGAATTGAAGGATTGAATTCTCTCATTCAGAAAACACATGAGGCCTGAAATACTTCGTGACAGGACGATAGCCACACACATACACAGCACAGGAAAACACAACAACAACAACAACAATAATAATATCAATAACAACAATAATAATATCAATAACAATAATATCAACAAAAACAATATCAATAACAACAATAATAATAAAATATCAATAACTATAAAAGCAACAAAAATAATAATATCAATAACTATAACAACAACAAAATAATAATATCAATAACTATAAAAACAACAAAATAATAATATCAATAACTATAACAACAAAATAATAATAATATCAATAATATCAGCAACAACAACAATAATAATAACAAAAAACAATGCTATAAAATAAGATAATAGTATCACTGTTTCTACCACAACTAATAATAATAGTAATAACAATAATAACAACAATAACAAAACAATTATATAACATAAGACAATAGTACCACCACTACTACTACTACTAATAATAATAATAATAGTAATAACAATAATAATAACAATAATAACAAAAACAATTATATAAAATAAGACAATAGTACCACCACTACTACTACTACTAATAATAATAATAATAGTAATAACAATAATAATAACAATAATAACAAAAACAATTATATAAAATAAGAGCACCACTGCTTCTACTACCCCCACTATAATAATAATAATAATAATAATAATAATAATAATAATAATACCAAACCAACAACAATATTATTGTCATTATTATTAGTCAATATTGTTATTATTATTATTTTCATTATTATTGTTATTATTATCATTGTTATTATTGTAATTTTCATTATTATTATTGCAGTTTAATTCAGATGGTTCCTGAATGTAAATTCCCATGTAGGTTTGGAGTTGTGGCGTGTGGCTGAGCTACGTGGCCCATACGGAACTCTGCAGAACCTGCACATCCCCCATAATCCACCGCTCCACCCAGCGCACCGCGCTCATCCCCTCACGGTGGGGCCCTGAAGCCTCGGCTCATGGGTCTTTTTGCGTGGCCGTGCTTCAGCTGACCGGACCCGGATCGGCTGCCGCCTACCGGAGAGCAAACCAGCAGCCTGGTGCCGCCGGGCCGGCTCACGAGCGGCTCGAACCGCAGCCGGATCCGAGCCTGAACGACGAGCGTTCATATTGCCCCAATATCTGCTGTGTGGCGCGACACGGATGCAGGCTCCGAGTCCACTTAGAATCGGCACCGTGTCCGTGCCAGCTCGCCCGTGTGTTCGGGGCCCCAGACCGGGTCTGCAGGCTGGAGGTGAAGAGTTCATATCAGAAATACACACAAACACACAGCCGCGTCGTCAGCAATGCTGAGGGGCCGTGCACGAGGCAGAGACAGACAAGAGGGTCTGTCACGCGATGCCTTCTCTGACCCACTCCACCCAACCACGAGGATTATGATTATGATTATGATGATTATGATTATTGCTGCTGGATATGATGGAGCATGTCCCCGGTGCCTGTCGGGGCACAGTAATCCCTGCAAAACAAATCCATTTCACACGACTGGAAAATAAAAAGCAAGACGGGTCACCACCACCTCTGGGGCGAGTTCGGCTCGCGCGGGGCTACATTAAAAAAAAAACACACATACACACACACACACACACACACACACACACACACACACACACACACACAAGCTAAATACGCGTCGTGGATCTTAAGATGGCCGCCAGACACACATTTAGACCGTCTTGCGTTCGATTCGACGTGTATAAGAGCATCTGGTCTCCCCCGCATGACGTCACCGTTATGAAGATGAAAACGAAGATCGGCCCCCGCATGAAATATTCAGCGTGCCGTCCTCTGCACCGCATCAATTATTAAGAGGCGGGGGACGATATGTCCACTGCAAAAAGATCCAGTGTGAATGGGATTATCAATCCTGCTCATGGCCACACAGGGCCTCTCGTTTAATTCCTCCGCAGCCTTTGTGCGTCTGTGATTATTGCGCAGTCCTGCGCAGCCTTTAAGCCTGATCGATCGGCCGAGCCAAATCCTACACACTTCATATTTAGGCTATCTTATTTCCCCGTAAAGTGCACCGGATCGACTATCGTCTTCCATAACGAGTATACCATCTGAGGTCTCCCACCACCTTCGGCAGCGTGAGGAGTGAAAGCCAAGCGGAGGCCTCGGCTGGCGTCCCCCCCCCCCCCCACCCACCCCGGAGGCGCCTGGCTCCCTCGCAGGCCTCCTGCTGCAGACCCCGGTGCAGGGAAGGGGACGGGAAAGGCCCCAACGGTTTGTCTCCTCTCAGCGCCGTCGGTCCCTCCGTCACGCGTAACGCCAGACGTGACGTCTGACGGGCCTCGAGCGGGTCTGACAGCGGGCCGCCGGACGGCGGGTCAGACTAGGAGGGGGGAGGGCAGAGGGGCTGCGAGGGAGCGCCGTGCGGTTTCTTGTGCAGGTGGCAGGTTTGCAGAAACCCAGATTTTAACGTAAACGGTTCCTCTGCTCGGTGACGTGCTCCGGGACGGGTCAGCAAGGCCACGCGTGCGCCAGGTTTCACAGATAAACCACCGCGTGAAGCCGTTGTCACGAGGACGTCTCCTCAAACACACGCGCAGACCACTGGACACACTGTTTTAAAGGACGTGCTCCCTTTTCCAGAGGACAACCGGTTCTCATGGTGGAGATCTGGCCTAAACGTGTCCTCCCATTCGTCCCCATTCATCACATTACAGTCTACTTACGGCCAGTAGGACGTGTCACTGTGCACGTCCTCTGGATGGAGAGCGTGCACTATGAGTTGCATTTATTATTATCATTATTATTATTGTTATTATTGTTGTTGTTACTATTATCGTCATCATTGTTACTATTATTATCATCATTATCAAAAGAAGTAAAAGAAGAATCATTATTATTATAAATATTACTACTACTAATCCTATTATAATCATCATCATCATCACTATTATTATTATCATTATCAAAAGAAGTAAAAGAAGAATCATTATTATTGTTACAAATATTACTATTACTAATCCTATTATAATCATCATCATCAGTATTATTATTATTATCATCATTATTATCATTATCAAAAGAAGTAAAAGAAGAATCATTATTATTATAAATATTACTATTACTAATCCTATTATAATCATCATCATCATTATTATTATCATTATTATCATTATCAAAAGAAGTAAAAGAAGAATCATTATTATTATAAATATTACTATTACTAATCATATTATAATCATCATCATCACTATTATTATTATTATCATTATCAAAAGAAGTAAAAGAAGAATCATTATTACTATAAATATTACTATTACTAATCCTATTATTATAATCATCATCATCATCATCCTTATTATCATGATTATATTATCGTTCTCATTATTATCAATAATATTGTTTTGTCAGAAGAATCATTATTAAAATGATCATAATTATTATTCATAATAATAATAATAATAATGAGGGGGGAGGGTGGATCAGGGGTGGTTCGCTCGGGCAGAGCAGGCGGCTCCTTGGCATTTCCATATTAGTGCAGGGGGTTTTTAATGCTACAACAGAAGATATCGAACAGGACCATATTTCATTCGTCTGTTTATCTCATCACGTCGTTCCCTTATAAACGAGTCCTTCTCGCGCCGTAATGGCAGTGGTTTTTTAATAATAATTTATTTAAACTCTGGGTCCTCCTCCTCCTCCTCCTCCTCCTGCTGCTTCCAGTCCGACGCTGACAGAGGCGAGCATCCCTCCGTTCAGTCCCATAGCGTAATAAATAGCAATATATGTTCATGTTATATTTCAATATCCCCTTTAGAAGCCTTCACGGGGGTATTTATTAGATTTCTCGGAGGTAATATCCGCAGTGGGGAAGGAGCCGCTGTCACGGTGAAGTGTTATTAAGTATAAGTGGTTTTATTACGGGGGACATATTCTCCACGGTGGCATTTTATTTTTTGATATGCTTATGCTAAATTGTGTTATACCTCGGCTGCACATTTAGTATTCCTGGCCATTTCCTGTGTCCTAAAAATGCTCCGCGCGGGCAATTTATCCCCGCAGCTTCGACCCCCTAAAGACCAGGCGAGGAGGGGGGGGGGGAGGAGGGGGGAGGGGGGTTAATGTGTGGTCCGCTGTGCAGAGCACGGCGTGATGGACGGATCTGGACTCCGGGCCCGTCCTGTCAGAACCAAAAGCAGCTCCATCGCAGCCTTGGCACGCGGTCTCCTTCGGCGTTAAGACACGTGGCGAAGCGGCCCAATTATTCTTCTCTCTACCCTGGCGATAATTATCCCTGGGAAGGGTCAAGGTACGCTTATAGGAGATAATGTCCTTCCCTCGTGGAGGGGAGGGGGAGGGGAGGGGAGGGTAATTCGTGTTTAATCCACGCATTCTTCTTCTTTGTGGCATTTCCACGATAATGTAGGCTGCGGAGTGATATGCATATTGGAGTAAACGGCATCTCGACGCCCCCCCCCTGCATAGTTTTCCACCGAACACCCTCCGCTTGGTGGACTTTATGGTGCCGCCAGTCTTCACTGACGGCACGGCTCACCTTGGCACTAAAGTGAAGTATGAAAACACGTCCAGACAGGTGATCCTGGCCGCAGCAAGTCCCCCTCACACCCCCCCCGTGTTGCTAAACCGTGCCAATTTATCTATTTTCTGCAAAAGCCAGACGGGTCAGGCCCGCCGAACCGGAGGTGGAGAGCAGAAGTGCGCGAGCCTCCTTCTCGGGATTTGCATATCGCGAACCGCCCGTGCGCGGCATGCGTGGGCCCGGCTCCGTGTGCTCGCTGCACTTGGGTTGCCCCTGAACGTGCTCGTATGCGCCTGGTCCATTAGCCGGACTCGCAGATGGCCTGGAATAGCCGCCTAATGCGGTATTATCTGTTCCCCGGGCCTGCTGCTTGGAGGCGGCAGCAGCAGACGTGCTTAATGTCAGCATGCGGATGCGCGCACGTATGTCAGGACAAAGAAGGGGGGGGGGCACATTTTAGATTTCGCCACAAGGGGAGAACCGATCCGCCCGGGCCATTTATCCTGCGCAAACGGCGCAAGCGGCGCGATCCATCTCTCGCTTATAGGGAATTACGCGCGCGTTTACGCGTCGATTCCAGCCCCCCCCCCACCCCCTACGTCGGAGGAGGGGGGGGTCCTCCTCCTCCTCCTCCAAATGACTGTCAAGATGCACAACAGCTTCATGTTCCGTTTTCCATCCAAATCGTCTCTGAGCGGGAAATAAATATGCAGGTTGCTCGACTCCGAAGGCGGCGAGCGGCACGGGGCCCCCGGGGGGGCGCGGCGGTGCAGACGCGTCCATATTCATTTTGGCTGCCGGTGAACAAAACACATCAACACAGTGTTAGACAGCACACTAACAGCTTGTTTGGGAGGGGGGGGGTGGGGGTGGGGGTGGGGGGGGGGGAACAAGAGAGGAAAAACCATCTTCGTGTTGTCGGGGAATTTTCCTTCTGGATCAAAAAGCGAGAAGGTGGCGAAGGAGCGGATGCGCCGGGGCCTGCGCGGGATCGCGTTACAGTGATCGATCTCCTGTTTACCCCGTGGCTGACAAAATAGACAGGATTCGCGGATATTTTACGATGCGGGAGAAGGGGTTTCTAGGAATACCGCCGTGCCGTCGTACGCGCAGTTGAATACGTGCAGAAAACGTGCACACAGCCACAGCCTGCAAGACGCCTACAGCTGCAACGCACCGCGTAATTAGTCTCGCACACTCACCCAAAAAAAAAGCCCTCAGCAACACTGCAGCTCCATCAAAACAACGCGTAAATGTGTTACTTGCTTTACCGGGTGTCTTTCGCAGCAGGGTGGTGTATTATTGATCAGCTGGTTCGTTTTCAGTGACGTTGTGTGACTTTGGGGTGCCAGTAAGTAAGACAGACACGTCGTTTCTTTTGCGTTGTGCATGTTCGGTGTATCTGCATGAGCAGGCCTGTTGTGTTACTGCAGGATAACGCAGCACGTGTATATGTCTCGTATGAACGCTGTCGCCGTACGTGTAGATAGCAGCTACACGCGGCATCCCGGCCTCCCTCAAACGTCTTTCTGTTGTCCAGCTGTTTCCCCCCCCTCCCTCCGCGGTGCCCCCCTTCCTCCCCCCCCCCCACACTGTTCCAGATGTGGGACCCTCACTGTGTCTCCCTTTCCCGTAGGGGAGCAGGCAGAGGACAGCCAAGCGGGAGGGGCCACCGGGGGGCCGGGGGCCACCGAGTCCCTGCCAGGCCTCTGTCCTCTCCCCCAGGGGGACATCAGCAGGGTCTCCGCCTGGAGCACTGTGGAGACGTTAGCCAAATGCTATTACCCCGAGCTCGCTCACCTGCGAGACGTCAAGGGGCCTCTAGCCGACTATGCGTTTCCGAAGGGCGCGTGCCCAGGTGAGTCCAATTCAAGTTTGTTTCTCGTATGTGAATGATGCGCAGAGGCATGATTAATGAGTAGATAATGACGACTGCTCGGTAAATACACAACAAACCGCAGGGTGTCACATAACACACGTCATTTAAATGTAGGCACGCACGCGCACACACACACACACACACACACACACACAGGGTTTAGCGTCACGGGCAGGCTACGGGTGAGCAGGGTTAGCAGGTTAAGCAATACGAGACCGCAGCAGGGACGTCTGGTGCCAACAAAAACAGAATGAACCCAACAACACACGCAAAACACCAGACAACTAGGAGCTGCAGCCCACAGAGGACGTCACCCTCCCACGACGCCATCTTGCCCGGCCGCCCCCCCCCCATTCACAGTCAGGCACATGACACGTGACCCCCCCCCTCAGCTACAGGGCTAATTTACAGGTGTCGAACCCGCGACACCCCCCTACCCCCCCCCGAGTGCGTCTGTATTGGCCTTTGAATATCGATGCGCCTTTTTACTGAGAAATTAAATTAAATTCGTTTGTAAATGCGCCTCAGCTGTGTGTTGTTAAATGCTGCCACTGTCATCGTCAGTGGCAGCATGTTGATCCGACTGAAAAGCCAAATGGGCTTTATCAGGGCGAAACCACTCAGTTCAGAGAGGGGCGTGTGACTCGTACCCGACACGCGTCAGTTTTGACGCTAGTTGCTAATGCTAATGCTAGCGTCTGACGTGACGCAATATTAACGCGTCGAGCCGTAAACTTCCCAAATGGACATTTAACTTCCCCAATTTCGAGCCTTTCGCCAACCCCAGTCGACGAAGCGGCCCCCCCTGACCGCCTTTAAACAGTAGTAATGTGATGTTTACAGGTGATATTGGACACATCCCGTCGCTTTCTTTGACATTTCAACATGTGTTTCTTCTTCTCCTCCATTTTCTTCTTCTTCTCCTCCATCTTCTTCGCCTCCATTTTCTTCTTCTCCTCCTCCATTTTCTTCCCCTCCATTTTCTTCTTCTCCTCCTCCATCTTCTTCCCCTCCATTTTCTTCTTCCCGTCCATCTTCTTCTTCTTCTCCTCCATCGCAGCCGCTCTCTCGCCCTTTTCCGTGACCCGTCGTATCGGGCACCCCTACCAGAACCGGACGCCGCCCAAGAGGAAAAAGCCGCGCACGTCCTTCAGCCGCGTGCAGATCTGCGAGCTGGAGAAACGCTTCCACCGGCAGAAGTACCTGGCTTCCGCCGAGCGCGCGACCCTGGCCAAGGCGCTGAAGATGACGGACGCGCAAGTGAAAACCTGGTTTCAGAACAGACGAACAAAATGGCGGTAAGACTCTCAGGCTGATTCAGTGTTTCGAGAGGAGAGAAAGTCGGTGGAAAAACAACACAAACCCTTTGTTTCTGTCCCCCCCCCCACACACACACACTTTATTTATAATCCTCATCTATACGCAGGAAAGCTACAGTGGTTCATTAAAAACAACAACAACAAAAGATTTTGTCAAAATTCAAATTCAGTGGGCGTCCGGGTAGCGTGGCGCTCTATTCCGTTATCTACCAGCACAACCAGCACAGGGGTCTCCGGTTCGAATCCCCGCGTTACTTCCGGCTTGGTCGGGCGTCTCCACAGACACACTTGGCCGTGTCTGCGGGAGGGAAGCCGGATGTGGGTATGTGTCCTGGTCGCTGCACTAGCGCCTCCTCTGGCCTGTTCGGGGGGAGGGGGAACTGGGGGGAATAGCGCGATCCTCCCACGTGCTACGTCCCCCTGGTGAAACTCCTCACTGTCAGGTGAAAAGAAGCGGCTGGCGACTCCACATGTATGGGAGGAGGCATGTGGTAGTCTGCAGCCCTCCCCCGGATGGGCAGAGGGGGTGGAGCAGCGACCGGAAGGGCTCGTTAAGAGTAAGGCAGTTGGCCGGATACAATTGGGGGGGGGGGGGTCCAAAAAATCAAATTAAAAAAAATCAAATTCAGAAGTGGTTTTATTGGCATGACGTCACGTAACACGCTACATATTGCCATTTGTCTCACCGACTTGCACCGAAACCGTTAATTCACCCGCATGAATCGGTCTGAATTGTGTTTTGGGGACAGCGAACGACGGCTGTAGCCTCTGTCGTTTCCCCTTTAAGCGCAAGCAAGATGGGGTGCAACTGAAAGTCATGACCAGTGGCGGCTGGTGCTGAAAATTGGGGGGGGGGTTTGGGGGGGTGCAATTTACCTTGGCGCAGCACACCTGACAGCTGCTTTAATGTCCACACAGTCACAGTTATTAAGAAGGACCATGTAGCCTAGAGATTTTGGTACACGGTGGATGATTGACGGTGGAGACGAGGCGTCGTGGTGGGTGTGAACATGATTGACAGCCACGAGAATTGTCCAATCATGTTAGATCAAAAAACATTGAAACAATACCAATTCGCTGCCAATAAGTGTGGGAGTGAACTGCGCCCCATGGGAAATCTGAAGAAACCAATCAGACAGCAGCCTCAGGTCACCTGCCCGCCAAAAGTTTGAGGACTTGCATGGTTTGGCCGGCGCCCCTCACCCAGGAAGTATATGTATTCAGACAGGAAGTATATGTATTCAGACAGGAAGTATATATATTCAGACAGGAAGTATATGTATTCAGACAGAAACCATTTGAACCAATATTTAATGCTACTGACCGGCGCTCACAGACTGAAAACACTTTTATTTCATCATTATTTGCATTACACGACTAAATTATATTTAACATGTTTCAGTAGATTTTCATCTCTGGATATTTGAAGGGGGCGGCGCCCCTGCGCCCTGTACCGGCCAGCCGCCACTGGCACAACACCAACTTTGATTAGCTTAGCTTAGCTTTGCTTAGCTACCCGCCGAGGCCAGCTCGCTTGACAAGCAAAATTACTCGCGCCTCCTAAAAGGCTTTTTAGAAAGCTGCTGTCTGCAGCAATACCGGAACACTCAAGAAGGGGAACCGGCTGCCGAGCTCACAGGAGGAGGAGGACGCACCGCCCTCCTCTCCATCCCCACTGCTGTCTGCAGCCATTTTGCTGGCTGTGAAATTAAATCACATCACTTAAAGAGACAGCGCGCACATTTACAAAGCATATTAACAGGCATATTACCTTTGGCTTTTTTTAAAACTATGTCTGAGTTTTCAGACTTAGAGTATAAATACTGTACGCACTTACAGACTTAGAATATAAATACTGTATGCACTTTCAAACTTAGAGTATAAATACTGTACGCACTTTCAGACTTAGAATATAAATACTATACGCACCTTCAGACTTAGAATATAAATACTGTATGCACTTTCAAACTTAGAGTATAAATACTGTATGCACTTTCAAACTTAGAATATAAATACTGTATGCACTTTCAGACTTAGAGTATAAATACTGTACGCACCTTCAGACTTAGAGTATAAATACTGTATGCACTT
>NC_079211.1:7439414-7506914 GCF_029633865.1 Lampris incognitus | reverse complement strand
ACGTTATCAGCAGACGAGCTAACGTGGCTCGGTAGCTAACGGTGGCTAGCGTGGCCAAAATTAGAATTATAAAAACAATTTTCAGCTATCCTTAGCAAATGTAAAATTGTCCCTAAGTGTGAATCTGTGTGTGTGTGGGGGGGGGGGGGGGGGGGCTGTGATGGACTGGCGGCCTGTCCAGGGTGTCTCCTCGCCTGCTGCCCAATGACTGCTGGGATAGGCTGCAGCATCCCCGCCACCCTGAGAGCAGGATAAGCAGTTTGGATAATGGATGGAAAGCTTTATATATATATATATATATATATATATATATATATATGTGTGTGTGTGTATATATGTGTATATATATGTGTGTGTGTATATATATATATATATATATACACACACACACATATATATATATATATATATAGTCCAATAAATCACAGATTGGGCCTTTATGAACTGCACCAAAGTGATGTGACAACACTTTGTGCTAGATACATTATATCCACTGTGGGCTCACATTGTGCACCAGTAGGAGACTGGTTATACTGGTGGTCATACTGGTGGTTATACTGGTGGTTATACTGGTGGTTATACTGGAGGTTATACTGGTGGTTATACGGGGGGGTTATACTGGAGGTTATACTGGTGGTTATACTGGAGGTTATACTGGTGGTTATACTGGGGGGTTATACTGGTGGTCATACTGGAGGTCATACTGGAGGTCATACTGGCGGTTATACTGGAGGTTATACTGGTGGTTATACTGGAGGTTATACTGGTGCTTATACTGGAGGTTATACTGGTGGTTATACTGAAGGTTATACTGGAGGTTATACTGGTGGTTATACTGGTGGTTATACTGGTGGTTATACTAGTGGTTATACTGGTGGTTATACTACTGGTTATACTGGAGGTTATACTGGTGGTTATACTGGTGGTTATACTGGAGGTTATACTGGTGGTCATACTGGTGGTCATACTGGTGGTTATACTGGAGGTCATACTGGTGGTCATACTGGTGGTCATACTACTGGTTATACTGGTGGTCATACTGGTGGTTATACTGGAGGTCATACTGGTGGTCATACTGGTGGTTATACTAAGAGAGCCCCCATGTGTGGCCTATCAATGTGTGGTTCTCAGCTCACTGGAGGACATGAAGCCGTCCCCGGATAGATAAAAAAAAAAGAAGAATGAAAAACCAAACGAGTCTACTCAGATCTGAACAAGAGAAAGTGAAAGCGGTCTCGGCTCCTCCACTCGACACTCGGATCCCGGCAGCGTGTTCATCTCAACATCTCCACGTTGTTCCCTGCCAACGACCGCGCACCCCAACGTACTTCACCCACCGTTTTGTTTGCGGACCACAGCTAAACCCCCCTGGCACAAACCCCCATTCTACACATGTATAGTATTACACCGAAGTAAATACCACAAAACCGTTGAAAGTCATAAAGAATGGTGTATTTCGTCGGGAAGGTTCAAGATTATACGGCTCATTCGTCTCGTACGCCATGTACAAGCACGATAAGCAGTGAAATGATTTTCGGCAAACTCCAAAACTGTGCAACAGGCGAAGAGGAACCGCAATAATAATAAAATGGCGACAACGAGGAAATGAGAATGAAATTAAAATATGATAAAATACACACACACACACACACATACCACAGCTGTCTGACAACACAACTAAAACACACCTCTGTTTTTGATCTGACGACTACATCGCCACACCATCTTTTCTTTTTTTGGCCTTGTTCTTGTTGGTATTTTTCTGCGGAACGGGGCCACCTAGACACCGGACAGCTGTAAACATCCCTTATCGCCTCCCCGCTATCTCCCTCCTACTTATCACACCAGCCATAACAAAAGCCTCCCACTGAGAGACGCGGTAAACACGCCGGCGGCGGCGGAGACCGAGAGAGAGAGAGAGAGAGAGAGAGAGAGAGAGAGAGAGAGAGAGAGAAGGCCTCGCGCCGCAGCTTTGCCCTTTGCCCTTTGCCCCGTGTGGGGAAACTTGCTCTTCTTCGCTGGATTTGATGTGCGTCGGCCTCTCTGGTAGCGTTGGCTGCGCCCTCTGACAGCCGCCGGCGTCCCGGCACTCCCGGGTAAACACGCCCGCCCACCTTCCTGCCTTTTGTTTGGGATATCAACGTCCCGGATTACTCGGGGACGAAAGCTCGGTGGAAGCCTGAAGATCTGGTTCGAGAACGGCCCGTCTGTCTGCCGATACACCCCCACCCCCCCTCCACCCGATTCTCTCTAACACAAGCCTCTATGTTTAGCCAGTTTTCGAGGGCGTCTCGCCTGGTTGGTATCCTGTCAATGGCAGGCATTTCTCCAGGTAACGCCCACTCGAGCCCCCATTTCCTCCGCCCGGACCACGTCCACCTCGCTTTCATCTCTCGTGTCTCGGATGCCACGGAGACGTGACTTGGCCCGTTTCACAGAAATTCCTCCCCTCGCTGTTTTCAAAACCGTGCATTGTGTTTGGCTACAAGCGCTCAAAGGTTTTAACCCCCTCGCCGCCCCCCCCCCCACACACACACATTACACCTCCATCCTGCTCTTACGGCTTCATATTTATTTCTCTCCCCCACCGAAGAGCCCCCTTTTCTTTTACCCAATGAACCGTCGCCACACAAGATGAACAAGCGTGAGAGGCCCGGCCGCGATATTATGAACCCTACATAGCCCTCGCCAAAATCCCGTACCCTGTCCCAAATCTCGCGAACGGACGCCGGATTTCCGCTGCGTTGCTAAGGAAACAATCAACTATCAACTCGGTGCGAAGCAAAGCTAACGTTAGCTACCTTCAATTTTGTAATTTTGTATTTTTCGCAATTTTGGACAGCTGGCTGCTTTTGTAATTTTGGACTGCTGGCTGTCAACAACAGAACGGAGGTAAGTAACGTTAGTTGTCTGAAAATGAACATATATCTAATAAATAGACGTTCTCACATTTAAAAAAGCTGATCAGTAAGTTGTTACCTGTGTATAAATGTAAAAGTCATATTACTACAATATAGGAGCTCGTTTTGTTTGTAGTCATGATAAGGGGTGAAGTATCCTATGCTCAAACGTGGAGCAAGCAAAGATTGAGTTAAAAACGTTAATGTTGATTGTGGATAACTTAGACAGGTTAAATTGTGGGTGTACAGCGTTTCCTTGATGAGCGCTAACCCCATAACAACATATTTTCGCGTTGCTACGGTGGCGCACACGTGACAAAGCCAGAAACGGGATTTTGGCGAGGCCTATGTAGGGTTCATAATATCGCGGCCCGGCCCGGCCCGGCCGTATCGGACTTCCTGTGGGGCGCTTTGTTCTGAGACACCCACCCATCACACACAAACTACGGCCGCTCGTGCCCTGTGTCCCGCTCACCCCATTCCTGCCAGCTTAGCGTCCACGCCGGGCGGCTGCATGCAGCCAGGGTAGGAATGTGACGGGCCACCGTGATAGACCCACGCTGGACTACATTCACAAGCCAGTGGCTCAGTGGGCTCACAAACGGTGGATAAAAAACAAACGGGTCGTCTATCCTGCTCGGTTATCTTGCGGGCCAACGTCTGAAACGGATTACGGATCATTTTCGTCGTGACGTGTCTCGGTGTAGTGCACGGCCCGGGCTCTCGCGGGGGCGACGGCCACCGAAGGCCTCACTCAGCGCCACGTCAAACAGCCATTTTCGGTCTCTGACAGCTGTGAAACTCCATTAGCCGCTTCCTTACACGTTCGGCATCTGAGGCGCCGCTGACAAAACCTGTCTTCATTTCACGACTAGGAAGAATTCTGGTTTTTGGTTTCCCCCCTGCAAGCTAGGCCGTGCAAATCGACCGCAACCGTATTTGCAGCGGGCGGGGAAAACCATGTCCAGAAAACAACAACTATCCATATTAATGTGCATCATCCGCACGTACCCGCGGTGGAGGGGCGAGGTTTGAAATGTGCCGCGCCTCGCTGATGTTTTTGGCCAAATATGAGTCAGTCACATTTCATCATCCATGTTAAATCTCCTGCGGCGGATCAGGGAGGACGTCGTTACTGTTGGCTGACCAGACATGATCTGATCTGCTGCGGGTTCGTGCGGCTCTGTCTCCGTATGAAATATGAATGAAGTTTTGGCGAAACCCCTGAAACGTTGGCCAACACAAGTTTAAGAGATCTGGATGAATTGCTCGGTGAGGCGATCTCGAATGAGTGAACAGCATCTTTTTTTTTTAGTTTTCAAGCATAAATGCCATTGATTTCAGTGAAAAAAGCTCATGTCAAACTAATCTGAACGGTTGTTATTTGCAGCGGCCTAGTAATTTATTTAGGAGGGGTTGGAAAAATATATTCAACGTCACCAACGAGGAGCCACGTCCGATTGCATAGGTTCATGTGTGTGAAGTTTTTGGGTTATGAGAACGTGCGACAACGAGCCATTTTACAAAAAAAAAAAAAAAACAAACAGAAATAGTTGGTAATAATTTGGTTATGTTTTCCTTTAGGCACAGCAAAAAAAAAGAAAAGAAAAGAAAGAAAGATGAAAATCAGCACTGCTGTCCAATTCATTGTTTTTGGTGGGGGGTTTTTTTCCCCCAGGGCTCAAAAAGTCACCTGTTTTTTTTTGTTTTCTCAATCAGTCCATTTTACAACTCTCAATAGTTACCATTAGTTAAAACAAACATTTTATTCATCAGTCTACTGGCTGCCTGGCTACTCACACAGGAGATGGAAAGACAAATAATAAACATGACAGGTTAAGAAATACTTCTACTAAAAAATAAAAAAGGATGACTAAGATGTACGATTGATTCTATGTTATTTCACATGACCGTCATTTCAGCTTGTGGGTTTTAAAAGCCGGCCCAGTATTATTTTTCTGACTACGCGATGATATACCAAAATAAATGGATGCCTAAAACATGCCCATGCGGAACAGCCAAAAACATTTAGTGGTACAGAAACTAACAATGACAATCTTTTGGTTCTAATGGAAGAGGTGTCAACTAGAAAGCACTTACATAAATTAAATATGGGTGATTTTAATTTGCCAAATATAGACTGGAATTTTAATTATGCAAAGGGGGATAATCTTACATCGCTAGATAATAAGTTTCTGGACTGTGTTCAGAAAGCATTGCTGTTTCAACATGTGCAAGAACCAACAAGGTGGCGAGGTGATGACACACAACATGTGTTGGATCTTATAGTTACAAATGAGGATAACATGACAGATGACATTCAGTATTTAGGCCCTTTAGCTAAAAGTGATCATTGTGTCATATTGTTTAAGGTCATTTGTTACAAAAAAACAGTGAGAAATGAAACGACAAGAAAAAATTACAACAAGGGGAATTTTGAGGAAGCACGAAGAGGATTTGAACGCTTTAACCGGACAAAATACCTGTCCAATTATGATGTTGACGACAAATGGAGATTAATAAAGGATAAGTTGAAAGAAATAGAGGAAAAGTACGTACCAAACAGTAAAACCAGGTCCCAGAATAAAAAGCATAAATTCCCCTTGGACAGTATTACAAAACGGAAAGTTGTAGAAAGAATATTCTTGCGAGAAAGGCAATAAGAAGTAAAAAACCAGAGGTACAATAGCAACATTGAAGAGCTGGAAACTGTGAGAACGAGAACACGTTATTTAAGAAAGCTGTACGAAGAACACTTAGCAAGACAATATAAGCTGAAACCAAAGGTTATCTGGAATTATATTAATAAGAGGACAAAAATTAGTAGGAGATTTATATACTAATCAGAAGGATACGAACTCCCCAAAAACAGACAAAACACTGAAAAAGCAGAAATACTGTCAGATTATTTCAGCAGCGTATTTGTGATCGAACCTGAAGGGCACATACCTGAATTGCCAAGAGTGGAAGTTCAGCAAACAGAATGTTTTATAATAACTTTTGAAGCTATAAAACGGCTTCTACGGGATATTAACATCTATAAATCACCAGGGCCAGATCTGATACATCCTAGGATCTTAAAGGAATTGGCTGGTGTGATTACCGAACCTCTAACAATGCTGCATAATAAATCATTAGAAGAATCAACTTTACCCTGTGTTTGGAAAGAGGCACACATCAGTGCAATTTTCAAAAAAGGAAAAGTCACTAGCAGGAAATTACAGGCCAGTTAGTCTGACATCTGTAGTATGTAAGACAATGGAAAAACTAATCAGGAGTCATTCAGGACATATATTGTTGACCATATGAAGTCTAACAGACTTTCTAGTAACAAGCAGTATGGATTTATACCTGGAAGATCGACTACACTTCAGCTTCTCACCATTCTTGATAAGTGGTCAGCAGCTTTGAATAGAGGGGAGTCAGATGACTGCATATATATGGACTTTCAAAAAGCTTTTGATAAAGTTCCTCATAAAAGACTGTTGTCAAAATTAAAATCCTATGGCATAGACGACAGAGTTACAGGCTATATACAGGATTTTTTTTTACATAATAGGAAACAGCAGGTGGTGGTAAATCGGGCCACTTCAAAATGGAAACCGGTGACCTCTGGAGTTCCACAAGGTTCTGTGTTGGACCCTGCACTCTTTGTTGTCTATATAAATGATTTACCAAGTGTGATAAAATCTGATTCATACCTTTTTTGCGGACGATAAAAAATATTTAGAATAATTAATAAGGACACTGATACAGCCCATCTCCAAGCAGACCTCCATATTATGAGTAACTGGTGTGATAGGTGGCTAAACAAGTGCTAACTGGGTTAACTACAAAGTTGGAGATTTAATGGTTCAGCAAGTGGAAGAAGAAAAGGACATCGGCGTCGTGCTCGATAGTTCAATTGAATTTCACACGCACGTTTCTGAAAAAGTTAAAAAAGCAAACTCTATGCTGGTGATAATTAGAAGAACTTTTCTAAATTTGGGTAAGGAAATAGTTTTACCATTATATAAATCCTTGGTGCGAGCTCATCTTGAATTTGCAAGCTCGGTCTGGTGTCCTTATAAAGTAAAATATATAGAAAAAATGGAGATGGTTCAGAGAAGAGCTACTAAACTAATCCCAGGTCTGAAAGAGATGTCATATATTGAGAGGTTAAGAAATTTACCAACTCTAGTATACAGGAGACATTGAGGAGACATGATTGAAGTCTATAAGCTTGTACACAAAATATATGATTTCACAACTGAGCCTGTTGTCTATTTGTGGAATAATAGGTATGAATTAAGAGGGAACTCCTTAAAACTATTCCCGTTAAAGTGTCTCTCTGAAAAGAGAAAAAAACTTCTTTACAGTTCATGCTGTAAGAGCATGGAGCGAACTTCCAGAATATGTGGTGCAGGCTCCTTCAGGCAATTCTTTCAAAAATAGATCAGATAAATTTTGGTCAACAAAGGACTTTTATATGATTATAAAGCTGAGTTGTGATCAGTGTGAGTATTGTGTGACTATAGTTATTTGTGAGACGAATGTATTTGAGAGACTATTGTATTTATGTGATTTGTGATTATTTGTGAGATTATTGTGATTTTAATAACTATATTGTGGTTCTTTTTTGTATGGTTGTTTGTTTTAATTTGTCTAGTCTGGTGTAGAGGATTTGTATCCTGTGCCAGAAAGTTTTTCATTGAATTCCATAAATTTAATTTAATTTAATTAAATTTAGGTTGGTGTTCAAACCTGAAATCCAGCCTGGCTACACTAGTGCTTATACGCGTCAGTTTGTTAGCAACTTGAATTCATATGTGCCATTGCCATACAGATGAAGCCAAAAGAACGGAGCGCTCATTAAGGCTAACACTAGTGCTAATTCCAGATTTTAGGACTGAATCACTTTACTCAGGTTCAGCCAGGCCTAAAAAGAGATCTTAGTGGGTAAAAATGCAAATTAAAATCTTTTACCAGTTCTATGGAATGAGAAAACGTATTCAATAAATATATATTCAATAAATATATTCAATAAATACATAAATATATATGAATAATAAACCTTATAAATAAATAAATAATACATTTTAATAATTCCTTGCCACTTCATTTGGTTCAGAGGCAACAACAACAGAGAAAACATTGTCAGAATTAAAAGATAAAAACATGTGAAAGATGGGAAGTCTCTTTTCTAAAACAACAACGAGAAAACCAAGACAGCTCACTGGAGGGTTTATCATGAGCGCTTCGCAGTCGGGAAAGCTGAAATAAATGTCCTGATAACCACCGTGACAAAGCAGTGGTTTAGATTGGCAGGTTTGGTTTGGCCGTGTCCTGGCAGTAACATTTATTAGCAGTAACCAACAACTCTTGTGTAATGATAAGGACAATTTTAGATGGAGAAATGCAGTGAAGATAAGTCAGGTTTGAGGAGAATTTGAAATCAAGATAAGTTCTTAATAAGGCCTTATGTTTTCTTTTTATGTTTTGGAAATAATTATTTTGTTGTATCGGGCGTTAACTCGTGCAGGTTTAAGGTTTCTGCACATACCTGACTGATGATTCTGATATGAAGAGGAGAGCAGGTGAAGAGAGACGGACTCAACTTGTGGTCTGACGGTGACTTCTGTGGCATCCGTCTGCCCAGGCTCAGCGCTAACTTAGCCTGCTGACATGACATGCTTTGATTACTCACACACACAGACACACACACGCACACACACACACACATTTAAATATATGCACTCAGACATGTGTGTGTGCACACAAACATGCAACATACGTGCCCTTTTTTTTTTACACACATGCATATGGTGCACATGCACATGGGTATGGACTTGAGGCCTCACAGCAAACATACAGCAAAATCAATGCAACAACCCCCCCCCCCCGCCCCTGACCATCACACACCCCAGGGTGCCCATACTAGACTGCCGGGAAAAGGTGTGGACTGGCTTTGTAGCAGCATCTGAACCAAGACAACGGACGTTGAGACAAGTCCGGAGGAGGGTATGACACATTAAACCCTCCCTGAACGCTCAGCCATGCACGAAGACCACTCATTCCATTTATATGACAGGGACGAGTTACTGCGGTAGTACCATGCTGTCATATGTCTTTCACTTTATCAAGCAACTTGGATAAGGTATGCCATGCCTGACAAATAAATGTGCATGAGCCATCCAGTGTTACTTCAAGACGTGGTGTTATGTCACCAGTTGCGCAGGCAACGAGCCACACAAGCCATTTATAGATCTAGCCAGTTGCGACATCAACTCAAGAGGGGGCTTATCAAATCGACCAAACAGTTAACACAGTAGTGTTGAGTGCAACATTACAACACTAATGCAATGTAATGACTGACATTATGAGCATTAAAAGGAGTGCCGGAGTCAGCGCGATGGTGGACGGGACAAAAAAGTCCTGTAATCCCAGAGCCATCACGTATGACTAAGACGTTCAAAGTAGTGAAATATAAGAGCATAGGTAGAAAAGGTTGAAAAAATGTTCCTCTATCATGAAGGCAGTTAGATAACGCCATCCCAGATAGCATTCGGATGTGGGCCACTTTAGGCAATGGTGCAGCACTGATGGCCTTCTTCTGGCCCTGACTAAATGGATGTGAGCCTGAAGTGGCCCACATGTATAATAGCAAATATGGCCCAAATATGCCAAACCAAATGTGGGCCTTTTTTTTGGCAAAGATGCGGTGCTCTCGGCAACATGTAATCTGGATGTGACCCTGAAGTGGCCCGTGTGGTGAATGGTGAATATGGCCCAAATATCACATAACAAATATGCGGCACATGCGGCATTTCTATGGCTTGGCTCTAGCACAGATCTGGCAAACAGGGGCGGACCACCCAAGTGCCATCATTCCACACAGTATGTGGGCCGGATGAAGTGTCGGGTGTGGGACGGCTCCGGGCCACAGCAATTTTGCTATCGGGCATCAGTTTGTTTGAAAAGTGCAGGGGGCAATGATGTGTTCGACGTGTTCACACCTTTTTTCAGTGGGCCAAATACTGCCGATAGATGTAAACGGCATCCCATTAAGGACTGCCTTTAAAAGCTGCCTGTGCTTTTTATGTGTTACGATGCTATAATGTTAACCTGCTTACATCCCAGATAGCGAAGAATATTTGGCCCAAATATGGCCCACATCTGCAGTTATCTTACAGCCCACATTTGGCCTTGAATGATGCCGTTAACTCAGGTTGAGTGTGGCTGCCTCAACTCAGCCACACCTGGGCCACATTTGGCCCACATAGTATGTGCTGTAACCCAAGTCAAGCCCAGTTCATTACATTTGGGCCATGTCTGGCCCACACAACACTTGCTGCAACCCATGTCAGGCCTGGCTTATGACACTTGGGGCCATGTCTGGCCCACACAACAGTTGCCAGTGCCGTAACCGAGCCATAAGTACCAAAAGTGCCTCAGATTAGGCCCAAATGTGTCTGCTATCTGGGATGGATGACATAATACATCATAGTAAGGTGGATGAATTTGTGTCTTTTATTGTAGTGTTTTGAAAGTCTCTGTCATGTAAGACAATAAGACATTTATGAAAGCCACATAACCAACATGTCTAAGTTATGTCTGTCAAGCACACCACCTGTGCATGTTTTCCCAAATACTGAGACCTATGGGTATCCCTGCTCCGAGCCATACTGTGGCATATAAGAAACAAGTGATGCTGACATCAAGGTTGTCACTGGTAGGGCTGACCTCCATTGTCAGCCCCCAAACACGCTGACATTGGACACTGACAGCCAAGTGCAATACGGTCTCTAGAATAGATGATGGATATCTCAGAGGTGAATGGAAGCAAAGGACAGAGTAAAGGTTTGGGCTACCTAAATTACCCGGGTAGTTACTTATCCTTTTCCTGCTATATGCCAATATGAAAATTGGCTGGCCTTGCTATACGCACCAGTCTGTGACTGTACACAAAATGGCCCAATATTTATCCAATTGTTGCCTATAATACACAACCAGTTTAGCTAACATTAGCTATCTAAAAGCCAGCTACTTCCTGCTGCTAACTGCTGCCTGTAATACACAAGTTTAGCTAGGATAGCTAGCTAGCTTTAAAATAGCTCAAGCAGGGGTGGGGACGATTCTGACATGATTCTGATTCTTCCACCAAAAACTGATTGCGGGTCCGCGGTTTCCACTTGCCAAAAAGAGACTGCAGCACCTACGTTGTTACTGGAAGGTCGTTTATGCCTCAGAATGAATTGATTTAATTGTTTTAAAGATTAGAGCTCACCCAGTCCTTTCTAACAGTTGGGGGAAAAAAACCCCTCTAAAGGGGCAATACAACCCACAAAATGCACTTTTGTACTTGCAAAAAAGTGATTGCAGCTCCTACCTTGAGAATGGACGGTTGCTTCTGCCTCCAAATAACTCGATCTAAATCCGAAAGACAGATCTTGTTAATGAATATTATACAAAAGCTGAGTATTTAATGTCTAAACTGACACCGCGTGTGGACGGAAATCAGTGGGCGGACGATCACGTTTTGGCGGGACGTGACGTCACGGTGGGCGTGTCCTGTCTAAGCTGATGCATAATAAAAGAGTACGCGGCAGCAACGTGTTTGGATTTAGTCTTACCAGTCAGTAAGCACGCTGGATCTCCTCTTAACGACGTGATATGTACCAATGTAATTTTGTTCCTTATTAAGGCCAAAAGCTTTCAAAAAGTGGTGGGAACGTGTCCCCAGAGGCCTCAACGTATGGATAATGACCAACATCTCTTTTCAAAGCAGGGAGTCATTTAAAGCAGTGTAAACTACTAATAAGACCCGTTAGCTAGGCCGTTAGCCGCTAGCTAACGGATCTGACCCTTTAGCCGAGCGGTTAGCGATGTCGCCTTGTGGCGCAGTACACACTGTTTCGAATCTCGCACCGAGCAACAAAATAGCCGGTTACATTGGTGGGATCCGGAAGTGTGCAGATCCTCAGAAATCTCTTCGGAGCGCGGGAAGAACAAATCGCGAGGGCGCGCTTCCGGGGAGGGTGACGACTGTAAACTACTAATAAGACACGTTAGCCCCCTATCTAACGGATCTGACCCTTTAGCCGAGCGGTTAGCGATGTCGCCTTGTGGTGCAGTACACCCCGTTTCGAATCCCGCACCGGGCAAGAAAATAACCGGTTACAGTGTTGTCAGTGTGTTTAAAGTGGTTTAAAATTATGTTAAATGAACCGAATTCAATTCATGATTCAATTCATGGGTGAATTGAACTGGGACATCGTCCACACTAGGAGACATTCCAAACATTCCCCCATTCACTTCTATGGGCAATTAAAAAAGAAAAGCAAAGGTTAAATACCTCACAAAGCATTTAGAGTTTTAAAAGGTTGCGTTCGCCTGCAGAGCCCCTAAACGTTCTAAAGTTTGAATTGTGCAAGTTGGAGTACTTGTCCATTTCATTTTTTTTTCTTTCATTTTTTGGAAAAGCAACAGCATGACTGTGTCAAACCTGGCAGCCAAATATGTTGATGTAAACTAGTCAGTTAACACAGTAGAAACGAGAGTTGATTTGGCTGGCATAGCATATGGCAGGGTTTCTCATGTATCTCAACTTTTGTAGTCATTAACAGCCTCTCAACAATGTTTCCCGTTTTACTAATCCCTCATGATGAATTTTAAAAAAAGTAGCACATCTTAGGGCCAGTTGATAAGAAAGGATTGTTTTTATTGTCGTTATATTGCAGTTTTTATAAGACCATTGGAAGCATTCTGCGTGACAACAAAATTATATTTTTTTACATCACAGTCTGCTCTATTCAGGTTGGCCCTGGGTAAATATGGAAAGCCTTTTCCCCTTCTACTTCATCATAATAAGGAAAAATGTCTAAATCAACAGAAAATGAATGTGGTCCATTTGAGGTTCGGCTCGTTATTTCCCTGGGATAACTGTGAAAGCAAAGGACACCTTAATGTTTCTGACAAACCACTTACTGGGCCCCAGAGGTCAGGAGTGGCCTGAGGGCCAGACTTTCCCCCGCAGTTGTTTCATTTGGCTTCGCAGCACATCTGTCAGTGGATGGCGAGGAAAATATTGAAGCGAATTCGGGGGGGACAACGCAACCATAGTAACTGCCGCGGCCGGGAAGCGAACCCGTATCGCCCGCACCGCAGGAGACATCGCTAACCGCTAGACTAAAGGGTCAGACCCCCGTGGCAGGGGCCAGCGTGTCTTCTTATCCATGCACGTGTAACGGGGGTGGTAAGTATATGATGGTCGTTATAAAACATACATAAAAGTAAATAATGACATAAAATAAAATGTAGTAAACACAAATAACAGCACACAGACAAGATTTGGTGATATTTCATACTCAAACAAAATAAAATAAAAACATTAATTTTAACCTGGTTACACACGTTACAATATTCTGTAACTGTGATTTTAATTCTCACCCAAACGCATAATGCTATAATATAGAATACCCACATGAAAACGAGACTTCAACATATAAACACCCCGAAGCAAAAATGGTTTCCGTTTCATGGCGTAAGAGAGTGAAGTCGGTTTGCCGGAGACGTGAAATCCTTTTTACAGCAGCGCCATCTACAGGTCACGTATAGAAAAAGTCCGAGGGGTTTTTACGTCATTCACCCCGCCCACGGCGTAAACCTCCAATCAGCCGGATGTACTTTTCGCTCGGCCGAGCCCTGTCCCCCCATTGGCTTGCGGACGTGTCTGTCAAAAGCGGGTCTACGGCGCCGTCAACTCCCACGGTAAAGATGGAGGACAACGTCCCGGACCTGAGCAGACCTCAGATGTATTTGTTCGGTGAGCTCGCTTGTTTTTACCAAACTTGCGTTATTCGGTTTGACACCACGTTTCATCGATGTGGTATTCACTCGTAATTGGGCATTTCCCGCATTTTCCGTACTTTTCGCCGGGTACGTAGAGAACTAACGCGCTGCTTTGTTGTCCCCCTGGCGCCAATCCCGCCGCGGGGAAGGAGTGCGGAATCCTCCAGCCAGGCTCCAGACCCCGGCAGCGCTGTGCGTTATAAGACCTTCAACTAATCGTTATTTCCTCCCAAGGTTGCTGGCTGAGGTCGGACAAAAAGGAGTTCAGGTTCGAGGTGGAGGACGACGAGACGGAGCAGCAGCTGTCACTCAAAACCGTGAGGAACGAACCGCGCGTCGCCACGCACCGAGAAAAAAAGTGTCCTTACTTCAGCACACTTACACCACCAGTACACTTACACCACCAGTACACTTACACCGCCAGTACACTGACACCACCAGTACACTTCCACCAACAGTACACTTACACCGCCGGTACACTTACACCAACAGCACACTTACACTGCCAGTACACTTACACCAACAGTACACTTACACCGCCGGTACACTTACACCAACAGCACACTTACACCGCCAGTACACTTACACCACCAGTACACTGACACCACCAGTACACTTACACCACCAGTACACTTACACCACCAGTACACTGACACCACCAGTACACTTACACCGCCAGCACACTTACACCGCCAGTACACTTCCACCAACAGTACACTTACACCGCCAGCACACTTACACTGCCAGCACACTTACACTGCCAGCACACTTCCACCGCCAGCACACTTACACTGCCAGCACACTTCCACCGCCAGCACACTTCCACCGCCAGCACACTTCCACCAACAGTACACTGACACCACCAGTACACTTCCACCGCCAGCACACTTCCACCGCCAGTACACTTCCACCGCCAGTACACTGACACCACCAGCACACTTACACCGCCAGTACACTTACACCACCAGTACACTTCACCGCCAGTACACTTACACCAACAGAGCACTTACACCTCCAGTACACTTACACCCCCAGTACACTGACACCGCCAGTACACTGACACCACCAGTACACTTACACCGCCAGTACACTTACACCACCAGTACACTTACACCAACAGAGCACTTACACCGCCAGTACACTTACACCGCCAGTACACTTACACCGCCAGTACACTTACACCACCAGTACACTTACACCGCCAGCACACTTACACCGCCAGTACACTTACACCGCCAGAGCACTTACACCAACAGAGCACTTACACCGCCAGTACACTTACACCGCCAGTACACTTACACCGCCAGCACACTTACACCGCCAGTACACTTACACCGCCAGCACACTTACACCGCCAGTACACTTACACCGCCAGTACACTTACACCAACAGAGCACTTCCACCGCCAGTACACTTACACCAACAGTACACTTACACCAACAGTACACTTACACCAACAGTACACTTACACCGCCAGTACACTTACACCGCTGGCACACTTACACCAGCGGTACACTTACACCAACAGAGCACTTACACCGCCAGTACACTTACACCGCCAGTACACTTACACCGCCAGCACACTTACACCACCAGTACACTTCCACCGCCAGCACACTTCCACCGCCAGCACACTTCCACCAACAGTACACTTACACCACCAGTACACTTACACCGCCAGTACACTTACACCACCAGTACACTTACACTGCCAGTACACTTACACCGCCAGCACACTTACACCAACAGTACACTTGCACCGCCAGTACACTTACACCGCCAGTACACTTACACCACCAGTACACTTACACCACACCAAGCGTCACCACGCACTGAGAATGAAGAGATGCGTAAACCAGCAAGATATTTAGATGCACTTAAACCACCAAGCGTGACAATGCACTGAGAAT
This sequence comes from Lampris incognitus, assembly GCF_029633865.1. Lineage (NCBI taxonomy): Eukaryota > Metazoa > Chordata > Actinopteri > Lampriformes > Lampridae > Lampris > Lampris incognitus. The sequence goes on along the minus strand of NC_079211.1, from coordinate 7,491,274 downwards.
TAAAACCTACTTCAACAAAATATTTGAATAATGCAAAAAAAATTCAGGTAACACTTCAGTATGGGGAACGTAGTCACCATTAATTAGGTGCTTATTAGCATGCAAATTAGCAACATATTGGCTCTTAATTGGTCATTATTACGTACTCATTAATGCCTTATTCTGCATGGCCTTATTATACAACCAGTAAACCATTAACTATGAGTTTTCCCTCTATAACTTATTAGTAGTACCATCTCAATATGCTTTGCTTAGTATGGCCTTTATAAGGTGGTAGTACCACAAGAAGAGTTATTCTCCCTTACTAACACTTAATGAATATGGTCTGTTCTTACATAACAAAACACAAAACTACAAGTGTTCATAGTGTTAAATTACTGTAAATTAAGTTTTTGTTACTGAGAATATGTTCGCCATTCTAAAGTGATATCTTGATCATTACTAATTCACTAGTAATTAAATTTTTTTATCTTCCCCATACTAAAGTGTTACCAACATTTTTTTTGGAAGTTTATAGAATAGAAGGCACTTTGATTGATTTAACCCCCCCCCCCCAGTCCATGGGTTCATCAACTATTCCGATATTGCTCATTGTGACAAATCCACCTTCATCACTGATTCTCTCCACGGGTACCACAAGTCAAAGTCAAGTCAGTTTTATTTGTATAGCCCAATATCACAAATTACAAATTTGGCTCGGGGGGCTTTACAGCCAACACAACATCCTGTCCTTAGACCCTCGCATCGGATAAGGAGCAACTCCCTAAAAAAAAACCTTTAACGGGGAGAAAAAATAGGAAGAAACCTGAGGGAGAGCAACGGAGGAGGGATCTCTCTCCCAAGACAGACATGCAGCTGATGTTGTGTTTACACAACTTACACAATACGACATTGAAACAGTAACAGAATTATAATGGAATTATAAAGTATATGAAGAATATGATGAGGAGGATGCCAAGCGGTGTCCAGATGCCACCGGAGCAGCCCAGGACCTGAGCCACAGGACCACCATCACCATGTATCCTGTGCATCTTGTTCTTCATAAATTTTATGTCCATTATAATTCTGTTATCCTCTTTCAGTGTTGTATTATGTAAATTGCGTCAACACAACATCCATTGCACGCTGTCCGTCTTGGGAGAGAGATCCCTCCTCTGTTGCTCTCCTGAGGTTTCTTCCTATTTTTTCTCCCTGTTAAAGGGGTTTTTAGAGAGTTTTTCCTTATCCGATGAGAGGGTCTAAGGACAGGTTGTTGTGTTGCTGTTAAGCCCACTGAGGCAAATTTGTAATTTGTGATATTGGGCTATACAAATAAAATTGATTTGATTTGATTTGATGTAGAACTGACAGCAGGACAGATTACACATACACACAAGAGAGACTCACATCACACCATTCACATACGTGGGAAAAGAGACAAGAAAAAAAAAGTACTGCTGGTTTTCTATTCTGCCAGGTAGTTCATTACGCTCACCTGTTCCAGGTTTAAAACCTCCCAATTTGGGGGCTGAATAACTGAAACAACAGGCGAATGCAATGGACTGCCTGACAGAACAGAAAACCAACGGTAAAGGTTGCACCCAACGACCAGATTGAGAACAAGTGATTTAGCTTATTCATGCATCCGTTCCCTGTCAAGTGAGCAAAATACACATATTAGGTATGATGATAAGCCTCACCACAGGAAGGAGTGAAAGGAGAAAGAACGTGTATGGTTATTATAACTGCTGTTTTTATGTATCAGGTATGTGTGGGCTCTGATGCTGAGGATAAGTTCCACGTCGTGGAAATAGAGGGCGTCACTTACGATGGAAAGAGGACCAAAGTCCCACTGGTTGCCCTGAAGCCGTCTGTCCTACCCTCTGTGAGTCAGTCACATGCATATTAATGTATTTACTGCCCCACAGTGCTGCCCTTACTGTGGTTACAAGAATAGTTTGGTTATGCTTACACACCAGTATGAATATGTGCACCCCTATGTTCGATTGTTTGAGTAAAAAAAAAAAAAAGGATTACTTGCAGCTTATGAGAACTGGCATCGTATGATGGCATATAATTGCACTTAGCATTTATAAGGATATCAGTTAGTCATAATGAGGGGATTCTTGGGGTGACAGCATTTTTATGTTAACATTTTATGTTTGCAACTTACAATCAGCACAACAGCGCAAAAAAAACCCCACATTTATTAGATGAAATTTATGGAAGAAATCATTAATGAGGCAAAGAAGTGAAAGTGGCACAGCACCCTGATCACAACTGTGACATGAGATGAGATGTCATCTATATATAGAGAGAGATGGAGGGACATGTCATACTTGACTGTTCAATTTTCATTTTATTTTCTGCAGATGAGTTTGGGTGGATTTGAGATCACCCCACCTGTAACCTTTCGTCTTCAGTCTGGCTCTGGCCCCATCTACATCAGTGGACAGCATTTTGTTAGTGAGTAGCAACGCTACTACTGTTACTACTATGACTACTACTACTAGTACTGCTGCTGTTACTGTTATTACTACTACAACTACTGCTGCTGCTGCATTGCTACGACTGCTTCTACTGCCACTAATACTACTGCTACGGCTGCTGCTCATACTACTACTACTACTACTACTGTTACTGTTGTATTTTGAGTTTCCTGATGACCCAGCCAGTCTGCAGACCTTTATTTGATCCATTAATCCCGCAAACTTTTATTCTTCTAACACACTTTGTTCATGCAAATGTAATGTGCATTACATAAGCACACAAAGATGTACAGAGTGATCATGTACAAAAATATCCATCCGTTATCCAAACCACTTATCCTGCTCTGAGGGTCATGGGGATGCTGGAGCCTATCCCAGCAGTCATTGGGCGGCAGGCGGGGAAGACACCCTAGACAGGCTGCCAGGCCATCACAGGGCCAAAATAAAATGAAGACTTATTAAATTAAAAAAATGCAACAAAAAGAAAAAAATGGTATGGTGGTGCAGTGGTTAGCGCGGTTGCCTCACAGCAAGAAGGTGCTGGGTTGGAGCCCCGGGTCAATCCAACCTTGGGGGTCATCCCGGGTCGTCCTCTGTGTGGAGTTTGCATGTTCTCCCCGTGTCTGTTTCCTCCGGGAGCTCCGGTTTCCTCCCACAGTCCAAAGACATGTAGGTCAGCTGAATTGGCCCAACTAAATTGTCCCTAGGTGTGAATATGTGTGTGTGTGTGGGTGTGGGCCCTGTGATGGACTGGCGGCCTGTCCAGGGTGTCTCCTCGCCTGCCGCCCAATGACTGCTGGGATAGGCTTCAGCATCCCTGCGACCCTGAGAGCAGGATAAGCGGTTTGGATAATGGATGGATGGAATGAAAATACAAAAATATATGAAAAAGAAAAGTATTTAAAGGGTGAAAGCAAATCCTAGTCCTGATAAGGACTTAGTGAGTGTGTGTGTGTGTGTGTGAGTGTGTGTTGTGGGTTAGGGTAAGACAAGTGGGGTTTGGATTTACCTAAGCTGGATATAATCGCAGGTTGGGCTAAAGGTGTGTGTATGTGTGCGTGTGTGTGTGCGTGGTTAATTAGGTCAGGGGTATTGGGTCAGGGCTAATGTGTGTTGTTGCATGACATCTGTCTCCACTCCATCCTGCCTCATAACAATGTGACTATCAAAAAAAAGATGCGGCAGTTGAATGTTTCTCGTGTATCGGCAGTAGATTGCGAACTAGGGATATACGGGGCAAGTTAGTTGAACTGGGGCAGTCCTCCTCTCCCCCTGTAAGAGGAAGCCTTTGAAGGAATTATGGGTAAACCAGGCATTACCGTTCTCTTGATACAAGCGCTGCATGAATGGTTGACACCGTTTTCCTAATAACAAAGTTGTATACCATATGAGTGTAAGCCTGAGCTTAAATCTGGTTCAGGGTCTTCAGTGCAAGTCTTGACCCCATTCTCCTCCATACCCCTCATGTCGCTGTCCTGTTTTATTGAGAAAAAAGCCTCAAGCTACCAAAGATAACATTAGTAAAAACTCTGCATGGCAAAAGGTCATTTCCATGTCTGCTATTAGAATGGCCATTTATCATTATCATTGATAGTAGTATCACTACCTCTGCGGCTGTAACTAAAGTATAACTTAATGGGGGCCTCCAGGTGGCGGGGCGGTGTATTCCGTTGCCTACCAACACGGGGATCGCCGGTTCAAATCCCCGTGTTACCTCTGGCTTGTTCGGGCGTCCCTACAGACACATTTGGCTGTGTCTGCGGGTGGGAAGTCGGATGTGGGTATGTGTCCTGGTCGCTGCACTAGCGCCTCGTCTGGTCGGGCAGGGCGCCTGTTCGGGGTGGGGGGGAACGGGGGAATATCTTGATCCTCCCACACGCTACGTCTCCCTGGCGAAACTCCTCACTGTCAGGTGAAAAGAAGCAACTGGCGACTCCACATGTATGGGAGGAGACATGCGGTAGTCTGCAGCCCCCCCCCCCCCCCCCCGGATCGGCAGATAGGGTGGAGCAGCGACCGGGACGGCTCGGAAGAGTGGGGTAATTGGCCAAGTGCAATTGGGTAGAAAAAGGGGGGAACCCCCCCCCCAAAAAAAAAAACGAAAGTATAACTTAATACTGTCATAGGTAAATAATAAATAAGCTGTAGTGTGAGAAGTGACAGATGTTTTTCATGAATCTACCTCATATTAGTGGCCACTACGTTCACAGAAGCGTGAATGTGAACATTTTTCATCAGAAATGTCACTTTGTCATGCTGCTCACGTTGTCATGGTGAAAGCAAATGTGTGTTGTACGTCAGTTGCTGCTGAGCTGTAACCAGCGCCCTCTCTCTGCAGGTGTGAGAGACTCAGATGATGATGAAGAGGAGAACAACTCATCACCTGTGAAGAGGCCTGCAAACCTGAAGTCGAAGAAACCTTCACCTGTAGTTACCCCAGTTTTTCCTTAACATTATTTTAGCTGCCATGACCCCCCACCCCACACACACACACACACACACACACACAGAGCTAGAAAAACATAACATTGATAAAATTGTCATTACTGATATGTTAATGCTAGTAGTTCATATTTATGCTAAACCCATCTATAAAAGTTTGTTGAGTAAGAGTGAAGTTGGTTGTTGGAGTACTGAAGAGGTCTGTTGATGTTCATTGAGAGCCAGACATTTAACTCCGATGGCTAATGCTACGTACCAAACACTATTTGCTTTTAAATTACAGCATTATTTAACATCACAAAGAGCTTTTTGTACACACTGCTCTTGCTAACAAGGGAACTAAGATCCAGTCAAGGCTATCTACTGCTACTACTACTACTACTACTACTTTTGGAGTCACCACAGCGGATCATCCGTTTCCATCTCTTCCTGTACTGTGCATCTTCCTCTGTCACACCAGCCACCTGCATGTCCTCCCTCACCACATCCATAAACCTCCTCTTTGGCCTTCCTCTTCTCCTCTTCCCTGGCAGCTCCATATTCAGCATCCTTCTCCCAATATACCCAGCATCTCTCCTCCACACTTGTCCAAACCATCTCAGTCTTGTCTCTCTTGCTTTGTCTCCAAACCGTCCAACCTGAGCTGTCCCTCTAATATACTCGTTCCTAATCCTGTCCTTCTTCGTCACCCCCAATGAAACTCTTAGCATCTTCAACTCTGCCACCTCCAGCTCCTCCTCCTGTCTTTTCATCAGTGCCACTGTCTTCAAACCATTCAACATAGCTGGTCTCAACCATCTTGTAAACCTTCCCTTTAACTCTTGCTGGTACCCTTCAGTTGAAAATCACTCCCGACACTCTTCTCCACCCACTCCACCCTGCCTGCACTCTCTTCTTCACCTCTCTTCGGCACTCCCCGTTGCTTTGGACAGTTGACTCCAAGTATTTAAACTCATACACCTTCGTCACCTCTACTCCTTGCATCCTCACCATTACACTGTCCTCCCTCTCATTGTGTATTCCGTCCAATCCAGGATATAATGTGTTGTTAAATGTTTATACTCAAAGGTAAACCATAAGCCAATAATTTTGTTCCTCAAATATCAATATAGCTACTGGACCATAAAAGATCTTTATTTTCCTGAACTTAAATATAAAAAGTGGCATTTGGTTTTGGTTTGGGTGACTGATCACGTTTTCTCTGCAGAAAAAACTAAAAATGGACTCAGATGACGAAGAAGAGGACAGTGATGAAGATGATGAGTACGTTTTTGATTATAATACCCCTCCTCCTCCCTCAGTATTTGTAATGGTGCACAGTTTAGAGCTTCCAGGCAGACTTGGGTATTTTTAAGTAGCATTTTGTAAAGTTTGACTGGTAGATGGTTGATAAGGGCTTTTCATCTTTCATATCATAATTAAAATTATATTGCTACTGTTTAATCATATTTTGACATTCTACCACAAACCTGTATTTCACAGCTCCTATTGTGCTCCAATGCCTACAAATATGAATTAATTGTCAAGTGTCCATTGAATAGATCAGTCAGTATCTACTCATATATTTTCAAAATGTGTGTGTGTGTGTGTGTGGCGTTAGTGTGTGTGTGTGTGTTAGTTAGTTAGATAGCGGGACCGAAAACTAAAGCACTTATGATCCTAATTCTTTTTGGAGGTGGTAGGTATTGTCTCAGAGAGTAAGGGAAAAATCCCAGAAAATTAAAATTATGCATAATTATGCATAAATTTGCAAAATATGCATTTTTCTAAAAATGGCTAAAAACCACTTTTCTCGGCATTTCAGATGATTCTGAGCATCTTTGATTTTTTCACCTATATAAAAAAAAATTTCTGGGACTTAGAAATGTTTTGGCATTATGCAAAATATATGCATTTTTGCAAAAATGCACTTATGATCCTAATTTTTTTGGGAGGTGGTTGGTATTGTTCCAGAAAGGACCAGAAAAATAGCAGAAAATTAAAATAATTGTGCAAAATTATGCAAAATAAGCATTTTCTAAAAATGGCTAAAAAACAATTTTCTCGGCATTTCAGATGATTCTGAGCATTTGGGGGCAGGGAGTTGGAGTGGGGGGGGTTTAGGGGCAGGGGGAAGGCGGTTAGCTGGCAGGATGAAGAGGAGGGAGATTTAGACGGGTGGAGAACCAAACCGCTACATTGTAGCGGGGTTCTTCTAGTACACAATATCATTTTTGGGCTTGTGTTCATCCTTTAGCTTACAAAGACTATGGATACTTCTGTAAACCTGTTAGATTTCTATCACTACACAATACAAAACAATTGATATGTGTTATGCTAATTGTAGTGGGCAGGTGGCAGAAAACAGACTTGATTTGAAGCCTGCTGTTCCCCTGTCCGAACAGTTGAGCGTCCCTATAACTCAGTGCGGCACCCGAACCACAAAAAAATAATGTTCCACGTCCTCCAAAACAATCCATTTGATGGTCTTTATTTTTTTGGATTTTTTTTCCCTCCCCAATTGTACTTGGCCAATTACCTTATTTTCTGAGTCGTCCCGGTCGCTGCTCCGCTCCCTCTGCCGATCCGGGGAGGGCTGCAGACTACCACATGCCTCCTCCAATACGTGTGGAGTCACCAGCCGCTTTTTTTCACCTGACAGTGAGGAGTTTCACCAGGGGGACGTAGTGCGTGGGAAGATCACGCCATTCCCCCAGTTCCCCTCCCCCCCGAACAGGCGCCCCGATTGACCAGAGGAGGTGCTAGTGCAGTGACCAGGACACATACCCACATCCGGCTTCCCACCTGCAGACATGGCCAATTGTGTCTGTAGGGACGCCAGACCAGGTCAATTTTGACCAAGCCGTAGGTAACACGGGGATTCAACCCGCCGATCCCTGTGTTGGTAGGCAACAGAATAGACCGCCACGCTACCCGGATGCCCTTGCTGGTCTTTATAATGCAGCTGAAACTCAAGCTTAACCCAACACGGTGTGACAGCCGCACGACTTGACTGTAAAGTCTCTTGTGAAATACATCGATGTGTGAGAACCTTCTCTTAAAGTGATAGTGTGTCATTAACTTTGTCAGCCTATAAAAACATTCTAAATACAAAAGGAAAAACATGCAACTGGTAACCACAATATACCAGATTAGCACCTAAATCCATTACTTATTGAGGTAACATGAAATGATGGAAGAGTAATACTTGCCTCTAACACCAACTACTGTGGTTCATCTCCTAACTGAAATGGGTGTAGCACAAGCTTAACTACATCCTTGAGAATCTCAGGTCCAAACCTAGCAGATATCGTAACCAACGGGTAGTACAAGGACAACAGGGCCTTGTTCACAACATAAATACGGACAGAATAGGAAATAGGATCGACCAGTGTCCGGGGACCCGCTTTTTAAAAATGACAACCCATCGTGACCCTATTCACAATTGGCCTTATCTATAGATTGTGAGAATTTTTGCATAAATGAATGTTCCTGACCATTTTTACTGCCATTTCCACATCACCATATATAATCTTGAATAGGTAAACCAGGCATTTGGAAGAGATATACGTTTGACAAATCACAACCTCGTTTTATGCACGTGTTATTGAAAACATACACACGTTAAACACTTTATAAATGAGACCAAATAAATACATTTAAGTGGAGGTGGCAGGCTATCGCACTGTTTTTATTGCCTCTCATCAGTAAAACAATATACACACGTTAAATACTTTATAGAAGTGCATTTAGGCGGCGTAAGCAGCCTGTCGTTTTTTTCCTCTCAGTAAAACAAACAGAATGTGTGCTCGCCTTTCATATCGGATTCAGTGTTAGAATCAGAATCATGTTTATTGGCCATGTAGGTTTGTACATACATGGAATTTGACTCTGGTTTCGGGGTTCTCTGTGTACTTAACATACAATAACAACACTACAGCACAACAATCTGCAGATATATACACATGGCTTGACTTAGACAGGCAAAGTAAGAGGCGATAAAGTGCAGTGGTGCAGAGAATATATCAGAGATGCTGAAATAGATGTTAGCAGGTTACTTACATACATGTCTGAGGTAGATGGACATGGCAGAGCGTACCAGTATACGTACCATGTACAGAACAGTATATACAACATGGTTGGATTTATTTGAGTGTTAAGTGTTCGTTTGAATGACAACCTGCAGAAAGAAACTTTTCATATCTGGTTGTTTTGGGGTACAGTGCTCTGTAGCGCCTACCAGAGGGGAGGAGTGGGAACAGTTTGTGACCAGGGTGTGATGGGTCTGCAGTGATGTTGCCTGCCCGTTTCCTGACTCTGGAGGTGTATAAGTCCTGAATGGAGGACAGGTTGGCGCCAATGATTTTCTCTGCAGACTTAACTGTCCGTTGTAGTCTGTCCCTGTCCTGTTTGGTGGTCGAACCAAACCAGACAGTGATGGATGTGTAGCGGACAGACTGGGTCATTGCAGCATAGAACTGAATCAGCAGTTCAAATCAAAGCAAGAGAGGTAATATTGAGATGGTTTGGACATGTGTGGAGGAGAGATGCTGGTTATATTGGGAGAAGGATGCTGAATATGGAGCTGCCAGGGAAGAGGAAAAAAGCAAGGCCAAAGAGGAGGTTTATGGATGTGGTGAGGGAGGACATGCAGGGGGCTGGTGTGACAGAGGAAGATGCAGAGGACAGGAAGAGATGGAAACAGATGATCCACTGTGGCGCCCCCTGACGGGAGCAGTCAAAAGTAGTAGTAGAACTGAATCAGCAGTTCCTGAGGCAGGTTCAATTTCTTGAGCTGGCGGAGAAAGTACATCCTCTGCTGGGCCTTTTGATGGATGCCCACCTTAGGTCCTGGGAGATTGTGGAACCCAGAAATCTATAGGTTTTCACTGAAGACACTGCTGTTGAGTATGGTGGTGGTGGGGGAGGGGGTTCAGTGTTGGGGGCTCCCCCTGAAATCTAGTCATCTCCACTGTTCTGAGCGTGTTCAGCTCCAGTTTGTTATGGTCACACCAAGAGGGCCAGCTGATCAACCTCCCGTCTATATCCAGACTCGTCACCATCCTGGATGAGGCCAATGATGGTTGTGTCGTCTGCAAACTTCAGGAGTTTAACAGACGGGTCACCTGAGGTGCAGTCATTTGTGTGGAGCAGCTGTGGCTAACGACGTGCCATGAAGAGCCATGTGTATGCAGGTTTTCATTCCAACCCGACTTCCAACCATTCTTCCTGTCTGGTTGAAGGGGTTGCTAATCAGTGAAATCACTGGTGTGGAGTCCGGCCGGAATGAAAACCTGCACACACATGGCTCTCCATGGCACATCGTTAGCCACCCGTGGTATAGAGGGAGAAGAGTAGAGGGGAGACCACACATCCCTGGGGGGCACCAGTGCTGATTGTCCGAGTGCTGGATGTGATTTACCCCGGCCTCACCAGCTGCCTCCTGCCTATCAGGAAGTTTTTACTCCACTGGCAGATGGGGGGGCTGGTACCGTGAGCTGTGTTTATAAGTACAATTATCAGAACAATACGAACATTCAATACAATCAAAAACATGCTTCTTGTTGAAAGTTTTTTGAAATACTCATGGCTATATTCAGAACAAGTAGGCTTGTGTTTAAGTGCCGGTATTGTTATCAAACAATCAATCAATCAATTTGAACCGTCAACATTCAGTTCATTAACCACATCAGGTCTATCTCATGTCAAATGTCATTAGACCCATCATGTGCTATTTACTTATCCTGAATGTTGGGCCTCGTTCATCAGTCGTTCGTATGTACAAATTTGTTCTTGCACACCCATGGATTTTAAAAAAAATAATTTTTTTTTGGCCCTGAGGTTTGTCCCAGAGGTCAGTGTAGAACCTGGGCAACCACTGAATTTAGACACCAGTTGGCTAACACTGATGTTTTTGCAAGCCTTGGTGATGGCTCGTTGCAAGAGGTAGACAATAGATGTTAGGGGGAAGGAATCACAAATAACCACCAGGCTTTGCTTCCGACCGTCAGACAATCGTAAGAGCTAAAAAGATTCCGTGGGTGTGTAAGAACAAATTTGTACGTACAAACAATTGATGAAGGAAATGACAAAGTGTTCCTAATTCTGAATAAGGCCCATAATCTTTTTAGGCCTACTCCAAATATCCAGTTGTGCACATTAATTTTACTTGCACCTTGCTAATGTGATAGGGGGGCCCTGCTTGTCTTTTAGTATTGCATTCCAGTCCGGTGTACAAGAGGAGAGCGCAGTGCACATATCGGGTAATTATTATGGCGGAAGCTGTGAGTGTGGTAGAAATACCAATGAGCTCCCTCGTGGCCCAAAGGTGTGCTGCAGATATAAATATTAAAAGACTATGGAATAGATTCTGCAAATTTATTAGGCGACCCAAATAAAGTCTCCTGCCGCGACCCAGTCTCTGGGAATAACTGGGATAGACAGTACACCGTACATAAAAATGATTGGTGGATTTCAACATCGTGGTTACAGCTTAAGAGTAAGTGTGATAAGACCGTGTTGGTCCATGAGGTGATGGACTTCACCATCAAGCCACCATCATTTTTCAAGATTTACACTGCAGCTCAATTAAATGATTCTTTTTCTCTAAATCTTCCCTCATTATAGTGATGAAGAGGACGACGACAATGAAGAAAGTGATGAAGATGATGTGAAGACGCAGAAGAACTCAGCAAAACAACCCAAAAAGGTAACTTTTTTTTTTCTTATCCCTTGCATTCTCCCTTGCTTACCCTGTCGACCTCTCTGCTCACTCACACCACTAGTAATGTTGCCTTTTTGGTTGTAAGGGTTGTTGAATGACTGGTATTCGCTGCAGTCTCGCGTGTCCTGGAAAACCTGGGAATTTGTAGAGTAGTTTTCCAGTCATGGAAAACACGAAAAAATGATCACATGTCCTGGAAAAATGATTGAAGTCATGGACAGTTAAAAAGTTATTTTACAAAATCTTATTTTTACCTGTTGAGATGGCATATTTTCTGTGTAATATTTAGCTGAGATTGCATATTTTTAGCTGCTGAGAGTGCACAACAGTACTTGGTGACCAGATAAAACAGACAGTCTGTTTAGATACTGTTGAGGCTACCACTGATATTTAATTCTAAATAATATAACCTTCCGTCAGCAATGGCTGTCTTATATATCCAAGAAAAAGTCATGCAAGATGTCCCTGAAAAGTCCCGGTAAATGATCTCTTAAAAAAAAAAGAGTTGCAGCCCTCTGATGAACTGTTCGGCCCTCCTCATTGTCCACTAGGGGTCAGTGTAGGCAAGGTCTTATCCACAGGGCTGCCTGCTGAGAATGGCAGATCCCCGCTACCCTGCTATGCAGTTTCACCCCTAATTACACAACTGCAGGGTTTATTACTGACCTTTCCAGACTAGCGTGTTGTTCGTCAGGGAGGGATGTTTGAGTTCTGCTGTTTCATACTCGCTGAGCGGCTGCCATTTTGTGGAGTCTAAACAGGGACGGTTTTCATGTCATTCCCTCATACACCCACCTGTTTTCCCAGAGTAAAACACAGGGTCTGCTGGCCTTAATGATTGGATTTCTCCTCTGTAATCTACTTCAATTCTCCAAGTCTGTACAGTACCGCTGCACACATGCAAACACATACACACTTACACACTCAGATTCAAATGCCGGCACACACACACACACACACACACACACACACACACACACACAGCGTTCTCAAATAAAAATGTACACACACACTTTGATGCACAAAACGTGTGCACTCGGGCTCAAATACACACACATACACACTCAGACAAACGTGCACACGAGCTCTTATCTACACAGACATAACGTGCACATGGAAACAGAGTGTGCATCTACACAAACGCACACTGCCGTGCAGAAACGTGCATACAGAAATACACCCATATACACCACACAAGGCGAATGTACGCACAAAACTGCACACACACAAGTGCATGCACATAGGTGGCGCATACAGACTTATGCAAACACACAAACTGTACAAGCTCACCATTGCATACAGACACACAAGTGTATACACTAGTGTGTACATACACGCATCCATTAACACATGCTCACACATCTAGTCACACACAAACTGCAAACTGTACCGGCTCCCACACATGCTCATCAGTTCTGGGAACCCCCCCCCCTCCTCCTCCGTGAGACAGCATTGCTTTGTTCCTGTGTCATCCTGCTGTTTATATCATTGCCCCTTTTATATAGTCTCTCGTGCTGCTTCTCCTGCGCACCTGGCCTTCATATTTGAACACTTGTTTGGTGTGTTGGCGCAGTCATTGTGTGTGTGTGTGTGTGTGTGGGGGGGGGGGTGACTGTTTGTGATTCTTTTAATCTTTTCTTTAAAAAAGAACAAGAAAAGTGGCTGCAAGTACGGCCTGTGCCAGGCTGGAGATCAAAGCGGGGCAGATGCGCATACCTGCGATGTTACAGTGAATCGTAGCCTCCGGGTCAGATGACAGCTGACCGCCTCTGTCACCTGCTGGCCCCCCCCCCCCCCATTTACTGAAACTAACCCCCTCCTCCCCCCGTCTCCCTTTTTCTTTAGCCCTGGTCCACACCATTTCTCTCTGTTTGCATTTTAGAAATGAACACACACACACACACACACATTTTCTTTTGTGGATTACCCCCCCCCCTTTTCTCCCCAGTTGTACCTGGCCAATCACCCCGCTCTCCGAGCCGTCCCGGTCGCTGCTCCGCCCCCTCTGGATCCGGGGAGGGCTGCAGACTACCACATGCCTCCTCCGATTCATGTGGAGTCGCCAGCCGCTTCTTTTCACCTGACAGTGAGGAGTTTCACCAGGGGGACGTAGTGTGTGGACATGTCCCTCCCCTCACCGGATCGGGGGGGTCGCCCCGACGGAATAGAGGAGGCGCTAGTGCAGCGACCAGGACACATACCCACATCCGGCTTCCCACCCGCAGACATTGCCAATTGTGTCTGTAGGGACGCCTTATCAAGCCGGAGGTAACACGGGGATTTGAACCGCCGATCCTTGTGTTGGTAGGCAGCGGAATAGACTGCCATGACACACACACACACACACACACACACACACACACACACACACACAGCGAGTGTGTGTGTGCGTGTGCGGTGATTATGCTTGGCCTGCCACCCTTGATTATATGTTCTGCCTCTCTGTCTGAGGACCTCTTCCTCTGTGAGGTGTCAGCACGGCTCTGCACCAGAGTTCTCAAGACAAACGACTATGGTATTAGTGTTGTCGTTATTACGGTACTTGTGATAAGTTTTGAAAACATGGGTAAAATATAGTAAACAGTGAAAAATACTGAATTAAACATATGTGAGAAATAAATGACAAGCTCGTGCAGGTGACGTTTAAAAGAAAGACGTACTTGAAAAGAGCTCACCTTGCAATCAAGGTGGTTCTGATTCTAATGACAGAATGCATCATTGACCTTAATTTACCGTCTGAGGAGATCTGGGAGACGAGTGATTGTTTCTCCCCTCCCAAGTGGAAATACATCTGTTATCCCAGCCGATGGACAGGTTTTACCACAGCAATGTCATCATAAGTCTGTGGCTGTCAGTGGTTATCTGTGGTTATCTGATATGAGACTAGATGTGATGTGGGGGTTTTGGTTCTGGTAGTGTGGTGATGTATAACTTAAATGGGGATCCTGGGATACCTATGCAAGACACCTAACCCTTAATTGCTCCCGGTGAGCTGGTTGTTACCGGGCATGGTTGACATGCCGTTGTGTGTGTGGGTGAATGTGTGAGGCTTTAATTGTAAAGCACTTTGGGAAAAGCACGATATAAAGGCAGTCCATTTACAACCCTCGGAGCTGTTTCGGCCGTTTTGCCAGGGTTAAATGAACAACGAGTGTCTCTATTTTTCCGCTTCCGGTGTGGGAAGATGGTGCCACAAATTCACATTTGCAGTGGCCTCACCCAGTGCCGTCCATGCAGTGTCTTTGTCCACGTCTGAGTTTTGTCGTCGTTTGATGGCTGGGAGAGCTGGCTCTGAATCGGCTGGGAGAGCTTGGTCTGCTGCGTCCTGTGGGCTCAGGGACCACGGCCCTGCCTGGAGCTGTGCCCGAAGAGGAAACACCGAGGGCGGTCTGACAGGATGGGGAAGCGGGGCAGGCTAAGCTAACTGCTAGCCCATGCAGACCGGCAGTTCCAATAACACTGAGGGTGGTCTGGCAGCAGCCTGGCCTAGCAGTAGTCTCCTCCAAAACATCATCACATTGTCCGTATCACAGCGTCCAGTCAAAAATATTGGGATGTGCGATTTCGTCAATATCGCTCAGCCCTGATCAGTGGTTATCTGGCGTTATGTGGCATCATTTGGGGTTATCTGGCATTATTTGGGGTTATCTGAGGTTGTCAGAAAACAGATTAAGGTCAGTTTGTCGGGGAGAGAATGGGTATGAGAGTCTCACTTTGGGGAAACGTATTTTTTGGAAAATGGTGTCGTTAGTGAGCAGGATCTGTTTAATGAAAGGGTGTCGGGACAGCAGGGTTCAGTATACGTTATTGTGGGAGTTTAGCTTTTAACCGTGTCTCAGGTTACCTTGGTTATCCTGTAATACACCTCCCATGTTCAACTACCAGTAGAATTTACGGGAATAACACGAGGATCGCCGGGTCGAATCCCTGTGTTGCCTGCGGCTTGGTCGGGCATCCCTACAGGCACAATTGGCCGTGTCTGCAGGTGGGAAGTCGGATGTGGGTATTTGTACTGGTCGTGGCACTAGCGCCTCCTCTGGTCGGTCCGGGTGCCCCCCCCCCGGATCTGCAGAGAGGGGGTGGAGCAGCGACTGGGACAGCTAAAACAAAAAAAAGAAGAGCGGGGTAATTGGCCAGATGCAAATGGGGAGAAAAAGGGGGGAAAGTTGGGGGGAAAAAAAAGGATAAATCATGGGAATGGATGCGTTTCCGACCTCGCGGTATCTGAGATTTTCTTTGTAAGGTGGTCCTCACCAGCTTAGCGTGGTCTGCGGATGTCCTCGCACCATCCAACTCTGGGAGTAAACAGGCTTACATTCCAGCCAATCTCCGCACGCTGGCTGGTTTTGCTAATTAGCACACCTTCTTCCAGGAAGGGGGTGAACTAATTGGCGGAGTGCTTGGGTGGAAGGAGAGCCTGCATACTCTTTGCGCTCGGTGGCACGGGGTTGGAGACCGCTGATGTAGGAAATTACATGTGTAATTGCCTTGTACTCGTCATGTTAACACAGGGCAATTACAGCCCTTTCCATTCCAGGGCAAATACCGGAGACTGCGAGGAAAGCGTCAGTGCTCAGAAAATGCAGTTACCTGCCCGAGCTGTTACGAGGTAATTACACAGGAAAACGGTCCTGACAGAGGAACTGACGGGAGACGTGGAAACCTGAAGGGGAAGCTTTGCAGTTTCGAGAAAAACCAGGATGGGTGGCATTGCACTTAATCCCCCCCCTCTTTTTTTTTGGGCGGGGGGGATTTTCCCCATTTTTCTTCCCAATTGTATCCGGCCAATTACCCCACTCTCCCGAGCCATCCTGATCTCTGCCCCACCCCCCTGTGCCGATCCGGGGAGGGCTGCAGACTACCACGTGCCTCCTGCGATACATGTGGCGTTGCCATCCGCTTCTTTTCACCTGACAGTGAGGAGTTTCACCAGGGGGACGTAGTGCATGGGGGGATCATGCTATCCCCCCCCCCCGAACAGGCGCCCCGGACCGACCAGAGGAGGCGCTAGCGCAGCGTCCAGGTCACATACCCACATCCGGCTTCCCACCCGCAGACACGGCCAATTGTGTCTGTAGGGACGCCCGACCAAGCTAGAGGTAACACGGGGATTCGAACCAGTGATCCCCATGTTGGTAGGCAACGGAACAGACCGCCACACCACCCGGACGCCCTATCCCCCATTTTAACAGGGGACTTCATCTTGATAGGCTGAAGGCCAATGTCCAGTGCAAGCGATTTCAGCGATGTGTGTGTGTGAGCTGACATATAAAAATCAATATATCGTATGTCTTCTCAGTGAAACAGTTATTCTGGCTACGCTCGGTTAAGAATACTCAAAACTATTTTTCAGTCCTGAGACTCGAGCTCATATTCACGTTCAGTTGTTTTAAAGTCATTCCCAAATGCTTTTTTTTTGGGGGGGGGTTAATGTGGTTTATTTAAATCCCGTTTAGAGTGTTGTCTGTGTTTGGTTTTGTTTCCACAGACCCCGGAGCCTTCGCTGAAGAAGCCCAAGACTGCGGTGAAACAAAATGGCTCCCCAGGAAAAGCGGGCGGCTCAGCAGTTGGCAAACCTCAGAATAAGGTAAAGGGGGAGAAAAAAAGTATTACCCTCTCGGCTCTGTTTACACTGGGTTTATAAGATGAGTCGAAACCTTCATAGTCTTCGTGGGGACATTGAGTTGGTCCAGCAGCATATGTAAGGATCCAGTAAAGAAAAGAAAACGGACTAGGTTAAGAGAAAATAGGAGTATTTAGAAGACAGTCGGGTGTGAGGTTCGAGTACTTACCAAGGCTTTGCCACAAAAAAAATGGCAGCAAGCAGCTGAGTGAGGGAGATGTGCAGGAGAAACACGAGCTAAAAAAAAAAAATGACGGTTTAACGCTCGTGGTTAAATGGGGATGAGTGTTAATACTGTTCTAACAAAGCTTGGCTTTAAAGTGCTTCTCAGAAAGTCCTTGAAATCGGTTTCTCACCCATTTCAGATCCCAGAAGTGGGTTGTAAGTGAGCCACCGCCACCACTGAGGCGCAGACAAAGACCCACTGAGACAGATGAATATCTTGTTGCCTGATGTGCTGCATCAAAACTTTGACGGGGGGAAAAAAAAAAGTCTTAATGGATTGAAACCGTGGAATGAATCGTTTCGTGTATCTGGAATGGAGATGAACCGTGTTGAAGATGGAGAGGTGATTTTGTCATTGAGGAAATTGAAATACGGTGATGAAAATACATTGAAGGTTAAGGGTAGATTGACTGCAATTAGGCCACAGGGCACAATGACTTCCCCTGTGTGAAGTGCAAACCTGAATTTGCAGATAAGCCGCGTACCTTGGACCAGTGCATTGGTTGCTTCACTGAACCCCCCCCCCCCCCCCCATTCCAGTTGGGAAGATGGAGGAACAGGTCGGCTTCCTTGCAGTGACTTTGATTGTCATATGGATAATTATTCCTATTCCAGCCAGTACCGGTGAAAAGCCTGGTGGTGGTACGCTCGGGTCTCTTCAGTCTAGAGTGAATGTTCGTGTATACTGGTCCTCACTGTTGAAATACTTCCACATACCTCAGGGCCTTGCCATCCCACCGCCCAAAGGAATGTGATAAGTGCACGTAGCAATTAGCCAGAGCTGATAGTTAATTTCTCAAACGGAATGTCTTGGATAGCTGCCTCTCAAAAGCCAGGGCTTGAACTCTGTCTCTCTTTAAGCAAACACACCTGACCCCTGAACATGTTTCCTTGGGCAATGTTTGAACCGACGACCCCTGGGCCTGACCTGGGCTGGATCAAGTTTCCAGCCCACCTTTTGATACACACAAACACAGCGATATTTAACCTGCAGTCTTTCTTTTTAATCGAGCTCTTTTTTTACACGTATTTGTGATGACTCACATATAAGTGTGGTTGTAAACAACTTGGACAGGAACAGAATTTAGATAAAGGCGTCATGCATCGTCATGCAGATGCTGTCTGCTTGTTGGCTATTATACACTTATTGCTGGAGGCTCTCTCTCTCTCTCTCTCTCTCTCTCTCTCTCTCTCTCTCTCTCTCTCTCTCTCTCTCTCTCTCTCTCTCTCTGTCTGCTATCAGCACAGATAAACAAATCTTTGCATTTGTGGCCATCCTGCAAGTTAGCTGCCTGAATTTTGGGATCCTGAACTCTTAAACCGCCGGTTCTCCGAACACAACTGTCCGGATCAGGGTTTCCCCTCGGGGGCTGCCGAGAGAGTCTCTAATTCAGACATGGCTGTTGTCCAGGCAGAGCCCAGTGGATGTTCATATGCTCTCGAGGATTAGCCCACGGGCAGCTGAGCCCAGCCACAGCCGCCGAAACCATCCCTGCAAGTTTAACACCTCAGCCCGCCGAGCCCCCCCCCCCCCCCGTCAACCTCCCCCCCCCCACCCTTCTTCCCTTTTGCACAACAACTGTTCCCTCCCGACAACCTCTTCACACCCCTCGCTTCCTGGCCACACCTTCTGCCGATTGCTCTCATTACTGTTGTTTGATGTCGGGCGCAGCTTGTGCTCCCAGATGCCCCTGAGGAGCGAGGGAACGGGTGTGGGTGTAGTTCTTTTTTTTTTTTCTTTTTTTTTTTTCCCCCTCTCTCATAAGTGCAGGTGACTGGTCATTAGATTGTCTCGTCAGATCTTCTGCCAGGGCCGGGTTTCTCCTCTCACATCCCAGCATGCAGCCCCGCCTTCTTGCGTAACAGGCTCGACACGAGAGCTGCTTTTCCTCCACAACTGGGATCTGAAGTAACGCTATCTTCCAGCTGGGGCCTTTCATGACCGATGGATGCAGAGCAGCAGGACTGTGCCTTAATTGACGCCTGGAGGCACACGTCACAGTCGTAAACCTGTTAAACACTTCACCCGTTCCTCTCTCAGAAGGATGTCCGTCATCATTTTCGTGGTGGACTGACCAGCCTTTCAGCAGGTGTCCTGTCCCGCCGCATGTTTTTTTTAAAAAATTATTTTGTAGTCTTTCATTTTGACTGTTAGGCTTTTGTAGATGTACTCCTGCAGACTCGGTTCATGATCAACCTTGTCTTTTAGTTCCCCCTGTCCCCTTCACCCCAGGCCCCCAAAGCTCTCATTTCGACAGAGCGACAAATTACCATCCCCGGCCAGACTTGGCAAGCTGAGGTGTTACAACCATATGTTTGGAGTGGGCTGGAAACGAGCTATTGCATCAAATGATAGCGTGCTAGCGATTAGGTTCCATGTCCCGTGGCATCTGTAATCAGCGTCTGGCCCAGATGAAAAAGCTTGCTGGCTTTGTCTGTTTATCAGCTGTTTCAGGTCCACAGCTGTCCTTTTGGAAGTAGAGGGGCCGCCCCTAAATAATAAATACTTGGTGCATTTGTCTGGCCGTGAGCCAGACGCAAAATGTGTTTTTCTCTCCTCCCTCCTCTCATTTTATACCTTTTGATCTGTGCCATAAAATACTGATCTCTCAGGGACAGGGACAGATGATTGCATTCTTCAGAGAAAAAAAGAGCCTCTTTTCCAAGATTTGCCCAGCCTTCTTGACCCATTTCAAGATGTTTTTCTCCCTTCAGTTCAGAATACAGTCGTTTTTGGTCCAAAGTAGGTCCGTGCTCTCATAAATGCCTAAAAAGTTGCCTCAGATCAAACAGACAACCAAACAGATAAGCAGCGGTATTATGTGAATGCAAATATGACATTTGTTTATGTAAAAATGCATATGCTTCAGCACGGGCTGGGTGGTGGTTTTCTTGGAGTCTTGTTTCTCCAGTGGAGCTGTTGGAACAGGCTACCTGATTCATGTTATATTTATTTGTTTTAATGCAGAAGAAGGAACAGAAATACTGTGTTAAGGCCCCTGATGTTGAGGTCCGGCTGTTTTCTCAGTTGCGTAGTAAATTTTCCTCTATAAGTCTCTCCACTCCTGTTTCCAATGTGTCTCAACTATCAATGAAACCCTGCAATTTCCATGGATTCCAGCTTGGACTGGCATGTAAGGACAAGCTCCACGGCTTGTGCAACCTGCAGCCTCCATGTATGATGAGAGTGTGTGCGTGCGTGTGTGTGTGTGTGCGTGCATGCATGTTGCTGTGTCACATTCACACGCTTCCTAATTGAGGACTTCAGAGGCCTCGGCTGCCCAGGTCTGGACACACCTGTAGTTCTTATAGTACAGTATGTTCACTCTCTCTCTCTCTCTTGCTCTCGCGCTCTCTCTCTCTCTCTCACTCTATGTCTCGCTCTCTCTCAAAAAAAAATCAGAATGTAGTGTTTTTGTAAGAAACACAGTGATGTAAATAATGAGGTGGACTGGAGGCTCTGTTGAAAGGGGGTTTGGTTATGAGCCACAGCACAAACATTAATGCAGGTGTAGCTGTCCTCTTTGCAAGAGACTTAAAGGTTAATATTACCTCTCAAAAGGAAGCAGTGACAGGAAGGCTGCTAGTGATCAGGGCTATTATGGGGAGTAAGGAGATTGTGTTTTTTATGTTTATGCACCAAATGTAGGGATTGAGAGGGCAGTATTATTTAATGGGACTAAAGCAGGAATTGTAAATCTTGAGTGCTGATGTGATGTTAGTGTTTGGGGGAGATGTAATTGCACTACTGACCATGCTAGAGATAGGCCTGGGGAAGGGGGGGGGGCACAATGTCAGCAGGTGTGTTGAGAGACATAGTGCAGAGTAGTGATTTGGTAGATACATGGAGACTAAAGTTTCCAGTAGGTAAGCAGTTCACATGGATGAAGGTGGTGGGGGGATAGGGTTAGTGCAGTACGGCTGGACCGACTATACATTTTTAGATGTCATAGTAACAGAATGATAAAGGCAAACATATGTTTTGTGGGTTTTTCTGATCACCACTCAGCCATGTTGCACCTGGTAATCTCCTCAGGGCCATGCCAGTCTGCGTATTGGAGGTTTAATGTAAAGCTCTTGCAAGATGGTGCCTTTTACACCAGTTTTGAGGCGTTCTGGCAGAGGCGGAGACAGAAAAAAAGGGATTTTGAGTCCCTAAGTCAGTGGTGGGATCCTGGTAAAGCACACATTAGGCCTTTCTGCCAGCAATACACAACCTTCTCAACTGAAGAGGCCAAGCAGCACGGTAGCCTGGTGGTTAGCACTGTTACCTCACAGCAAGCAGGTCCTGGTTTTGAATGCCAGGCCATCCCAGGTCCTATCTGTGTGGAGTTTGCATGCTCTCTCCGTATCTCGCCAGGTGCTCCAGTTTCCTCCTACCATCAAAGACATACATAGGTTAATACTCTGGTCTGTGTCCCTAACCAAGGCATGGCAAGTAGAACTGGAGTTGGTCCCCAGGTGCTACGTGGCGGCTGCACATGGTTCCTAGTTACAAGGCTAGGATGGGTAAATGCAGAGGATTAATTTACCCACGGGGATTAATAAAGAGTATCTTATGTTATCTTAAGAGAAGACTGGCGAGGACGGAGCAAAGTATAAGAGAGGTGGGGGCAGAGTTGGTGGCAGGGGATATTGGGCTGAGTGATAACAGGGCTGAGTTAAGCAGAGAACTGAGGGCGGGGGGTTCCTATGGGACCAGGCAAAAGGTGCACTTGTCAGAGCTCGGCTTTATGTTAAGAGAAATTGATGCATCAAGTACCTTTTTCTTTGGACTGGAGCAGTGTGTGTCCGAAGAAAGGCAGATGAATTGTTTATGTGTTTGGGGAAATGAGTGGAGGAGGCTGTGAGGTTTTATTCTGATCTGTATGGTGCTGAGTTATGTGACCCTGTATGTACAAAGATGCAGTTATCTGATCTCCCACAGTTTTCTGATCTGCAAAAGACTGAATTGGACTCTCCATTGTTATATGAGGAACTTTCCATGGCCTTCTCTCAGATGAACTCTGGCTGCACTCCGGGGGTTGACGGCTTGCTGGTGGAATTTTACAAGGTCTTTTGGGACACCATTGGCCAGGACTTATTTTGTGACTTGTGTAAATGCATTTGGACAGGAGAACTGCCTTTGAGCTGCTGTCATGCAGTTCTTGCTCTCTTGCCTAAAAAAGGGGACTTGAGTGACCTGAAAAACTGGAAGCCTGTGGCCTTGCTCGGTGTGGATTATAAGCTGGTTGCCAAATGCCGGGCTAATAGACTGAAAAAAAAAAACATTGAGACTGTGGTGCACAGGGACCAGTCCTATGGTGTGCCAGGCAGATCTATTATGAACAATTTGTTTCTAATAAAAGATATGTTGGACTGGTTTAGACTAATGACATCACTTTCAGGGCTGTGTCGTTAGACCAAGAAAAGGCCTTTGACAGGGTGGAACACGAATACTTGTTCAAGGTGTTGTTAGGTTTTGGGTTTGGACAGAGCTTTATTTCAATGGTTAAGATACTTGACAATGGAGCAACATGTCTATTAAAAATGGGTGGGGGTCTTAGCAGGCCCGTGCAGGTTGGTAGAGGGATCCAGTAGGGCTGCCCGTTGTCTGGGCAACTATAAACCCAGCAATAGAACCCTTTTTATGTTTGTTGAGGAGCAGGCTGCAGGGTGAGTGCGCTCCACAGTTAAGACTGAGGGAACCTTGTTTTGTTTTTGTTTTTTTGGTCTGCCTATGCAGATGATTTGACAGTGTTTATCAGGGATAGTCAGGACAGTAGCATGCTGGAGGAGAGTTTGGGGGATTACCAGCGGGCTTCATCAGCCAAAGTAGATTGGGCTAAGTCTGAAGCTTTACAGTGTGGGGCAGGGCAGGGAGCCATACTACCACAGCTACCAAGAGGCCTTAGGTGGAGTCAAGTGAGACTCACGGTCTTGCGGGTATATTTGGGCTCAGGGTGCTTGGTTGCTAAAAACCGGGAAGGTGTCATGTGGAGAATCAGGGAAAGATTAGGAAAATGGAAGTGGTTACTCACACAGTTGTTTTACAGAGGGAGGATTCTAATAATTAACAACTTGGCAGCATCTTCTCTGTGGCACCGGTTAGCAGTCCTTAATCTTTCTGGTGGCTTCTTATGAGAGATCCAGAGGATTCTGGTAGATTTGCTATGGTCAGGGCACCACTTGCTGAAGGCTGCAGTCCTCTACCTACTTATCAGTGAGGAGGGCAGGACCTGGTGGACCTGGAGAGCAGAGTGGCAGCTTTCTGACTCAGGGTGGCACAGAGGCTGCTGTATAAGAACGATATGTGCTGGGGGGCATCAGCTTGTGCAGTGCTCCAGAGGACTGGTGGTTATGGGCTGGACCATGAACTATTCATAATGGATCAGGCTAAGCTACACACTACAGGGCTCTCGGACTTCTATATGTCAGTACTGAAGGCCTGAAGTCTGCTAGAAATGTCATGAGTTCAGGGGATAGAGCTGGGGCCATGGGTGTGGGAGGAGCCTGTCTTCCATAGCCCTCTACTCCCATTACACTTGGCTGACTCTATAGGCCTGGCACAGTGCCTCATGAGAGGAGGCATCTCTAAGCTGGGACACCTCTGGTCACATGAAAAAGGGGACTGGAAAGACATTAAAGAACTGGCACTACAAACAAGAGTGACATCATTGAGGCTGCTACAGAGGCTCACTGGAGGGGTGATGGAGGCTCTGCCACAGGCCGTCAAAGCCTGGTTGAGGTTGTCGCAAGGAGGAGGTGCGCCAGAATTTCCCTCCGTTAATGTTATAGCTAACACAGGGCAATGGCAGAAAGACGATGGGAGGTTTCTAACCTTTGACACGCCGGGACTGGAGAGACTAGGGAGGGGGGGGGGTTCTGTACGAGGGGGCTGTGAAGGTCAGATACCTTAGGGAGTTACAGGAACAACCCAGTGGCAACAATATCTGCCAGGGTAGGGCATGGCGGGATTCAGGTGGAGGCGTTTTTACAAACCCCCTCTCCCAAAAGGAGCAGGGGATTTGCAGTGGAGGAGGGCTCATGGGGTTTTAGCCACTAATGTTTTTCTCCATAGGGTGGGTCCTAACTTAGGGATGGGTTGCCCTTCCTGTCAAACACCTGAAACTGAACGTAATCGTGTGACACCACGGTTTGACCTGCTGTTGATGGTATGTGGGAAGCTGGGCGTGGGCTTCACAGTGGGGCTGTGCATCTTGAGGCTGAGGTACTCACATAAGAACAGAGCAAAGTGTACACGTGAACTTTTTGTATGGCTAAGCTATGGTTGCTGCATAGCTTACTAGGGGGAACAGGGTGAGAGAGGGTGGGTGTGTGGGTCCAGTGGCTCTATTCAGGGTGTACTTGTCACTGTATGCCTGAGAGCTGGATATGAGTATTAAAGCTGGGTGAATATTAGCGTGGGCTTTGAAAATGTCTGGGAGACCTGTATGTTTTGTTGTGGGGGGGGGGGGGTTGACTGTATGTTTGTAATGGTTGTTGTGATCTGTATGTATGTAACTATATGTCTCACTGAACAGCGTGAAGGCATGGTGGCGAGGGTCTGACGGCGGTGGTTGTATGTGTGTGTGTGTGTGCGTGCGTGCGTGTGTGCGAGCCCGCGTGTTTTTATATGGGTGTGAGTAAGAGAGTGTGTATGGGTGTGGCGGTTTGTGAGGTGTAGGTTGTGTGTTATGTTTTTAAGTATGTAAATGGTTTGTGTTGTTTTATGAGGTGAGTCTGTTCATTAAAGAACATAAAAAAGTCAAAGTCTCACTCTCTCTCTGTCTCTCTGAACTGGCTGATCTACACAAACAGAAGGACCCCATTGTGTGTCAAATGTGAAATGTAGTTAAAGGGAAGAACTGCAATTTAAAGAAGGGTCTATGACATCTGGCGCGGCGCGTGACACTCTTGGTTTTTCGGCCCTTGTGTGTCATTAAAACACAAAGAAAACGATGTTTTCAACTCCCCCTCCCTAGCGTTTCCAAGTGTTTTTATTGTTTGCGCCGCTATCGCAAAGACAACCAGTTCGCGTTCTGTTTCTCAGCAGCCTGGCCACTGTCCAAAGCAAGAAACAACTGGAAGAATCCCAGTCTGAGCGAGAAACCCTGACCTCAGTGCTGTGAGAGGCAGAGTAAAACATCCGGTAGTATTAATAAGTAGGCATGTCGTATGACGTACTGATCCAGTAGAATGCCAACTGGAGGGGCGTCCAGGTAGCGTAGCGGTCTATTCCGTTGCCTACCAACACGGGGATCGCCGGTTTAAATCCCCGTGTTACTACCGGCTTGGTCGGGGCGTCCCTACAGATACAATTAACCTTTCGCAAAGTCCCGCCCCCCTTAGTTACTGTTGCTATGCCCGTCAAGCATTTCAGAACTATCCAGGAAGTAGCTGGAAAACACCAAAACATGAAGGAAGAACTCAGCGCATTGTGTGGGTAAAAGTAACAGTAATAATACGTTAGCTGTATTAGCTATCAATAATAGCTAGTAGCAAGCTTAGCTTGGAGCAGACAGGTATTTTTGTTGATTTTGGATGGATTAAACTGGCCATGGGGTCTGCTATACTGCGAAATCTATTGCCGACATTGCGCTTCTTGCGTTCTGGGTTTCGGGAAGGGAAAGAAAATTACACCCCCCCCAAACTTTTCAGATATCTAGTATCTGATTTACAGATCCCATAGGCACACCGTTTCAGCATTTTGTTGTGTGTTTGAAAGCTTGACGGACCGTTGCTAAGGTAGGATTGGACAAGCACCATTCTGGGGCGGTACTTTGCAAAAGGTCAATTGGCTGTGTGTCCTGGTCGCTGCACTAGGGCCTCCTCTGGTCGGTCAGGGCGGCTGCTCGGGGGGGGGGGGGGGGGGCTGGGGGAAATAGCGTGATCCTCCCAAGCGCTACGTCCCCCTGGCGAAACTCCTCACTGTCAGGTGAAAAGAAGCAGCTGGCGACTCCACATGGAGGGGGCATGTGGTAGTCTGGAGCCCTCCCCGGATCGGCAGAGGGGGTGGAGCAGCGACTGGGACGGCTCGGGAGAGTGGGGTGGTTGGCTAAGTACAGTTAGGGAGACAAAGATGGGGGGAAAAAAGCCAACTTAATGTCGGTTTGGAACCCGCTCAAGTGCCGGGTGTCGAGACACTTGGTGAACCTTAACCTAACCTAACTTCAACCTAACTTCAACTTAACCCTAATTTTAACCTAACTCTAACCTAACTTCAGCCTAACCCTAAACTTAACCCAACTTGAACCTAACCCTAACCTTAACCTAACTTCAACCTAACCCTAACCTTAACCTAACTTCAACCTAGCCCTAACCTTAACCTAACTTCAACCTAACACTAAAATTAAGCTAACACTTACCTTAACCTAATCATAACCAGTAGCAAACAAGTTTCCATGTGAATGCTTTCGTCTGGCCAGGGGGAAACAGATCTCAACGGGGAAACGGAGTTCGATACAACACCGGAGCTTGCTCCATCATGTGAATGCCTGTCTGAGGTTCACTCTTGTTTTACCTCTGTTTCTATCACTCTCCCTCCTCACCTTGTTTGCCTCCTCCATCAACGGGGTTCTTGTTCTCTTGCTGGGTAGAGCGTCCACCGTCTGGTTGTTCCACCGTTCTCCATTTCCGCTACCGGGGACAGCTACCGATAGCTACCAGGGAAAACAAAAGCGCTATCCTTTTCTATATTTTGGTTGTGCAATGGCGGACACACTTCCTTTGTGCTGTAAATCGAGGCGGTAAATTTTTCCCGTGAGATCGTACCTGGTGGCAGACAGGATTGGATAGTTGAAGCGAGACTCATCGGTCTACATCTAAATGCCGATGGTGTCATTAGTCTATAGCCATGACACTGTGCAATGAACATTTACTTCATAATGATAAGTTAAAACGTTGTCGACTGCCACTTTAAACTTCTTTTTTTCCAGTCTCTTTTCTCTCTGCTTCTCTTGACAAACAATCCTCCTCTTTCTCTGTGGAGTGTGAGCTTCTCCTCCCCTGCTTGGAATCAATGAGAGGATAATTTGTACCTGATGTATTAGTAAAAAGGAGGTGTAGTTAGGATAGAGTTTGTTGTCCTTTTCTTGTGCTTTTATCCCCTTCCAGCTCGTTGCCCACGCCAAGCTTGTTGGAGCCGCCTCAGGCTACATAGGTCACGATGGGACTGGAGCCCAAATCCCGTCCACAACTGGCCCATTGGTCACCAGAACAGTTCATCACCAATTAGTCCGTGTTAGCTGTTGCACATAGGAGAATTTGTTTGGTTTCATGAAATCTAGGCCGGATTTAGATGGAGACTAGGCTGGATTTAATATGGAGGATCGGTTATCTCCACCAGAACTCGAACAGATCTAGCAGGTGTAAAGGTTTCCCCTCTACAAGGTTTTTAACATGTACAATTTAGTCAGAGGTTTTGATTTGTCTAATTCCTAATCAGGTGTTACACTTAGCAGTTGGTTTATTTTAAATGAGAAATGCAACGAGAATATATTCTGTTCTCAGTCTGTTATGTCTGTATTTCACATCTATCTATTCTACCTAATGTATTTTTTTGTTCTAAATTTCAGACACCTCCTGCAGGAAAAGGGAAGACCGAGGCTGGCACATCCAAAACTCTGTCTTTTGCTGACATCAAGGACAAGTTGGCATTGGCAGCTAAAGAGGTTAGCAGTATTTTTCATAACTGCTTAAATTACAGTGTCCACAGATGTTATGCCTAATTTACAGTCATAGTATTGAATCTTGATTCCGTCTTTTTCCATCAGGGGAAACCGCTACCGAAGACGGAGCAGAAGTTTGAGAACTTTGTCAAAAACACCTTCAGGCTCTCAGATAAAGAGGTACGGGTGTTTTCCTGTCTGTGTGGGTTGTTGTCATCTCTTGTTTGTCGACTAGCTGAACGCTTTCACACTAATGTTTTAAGAACTATTGTCTGTCTCTTCCCCCGTTTCCCATTATTCTCCAAAACTGAACTCGAACTAGTCCCACGTACTTCAACGAAGCAACTCTGTTCAAACTTTAGACAACACAACTTAACATGTCCATGTAGTCAACTTTTTATAATAATGTGCACTTTAAGATACTCAACTTTTTTAATCCATAGAACTCAATAGTGGGGTGTGTGGAGTCTCCTGTGGTGGAGAGGACTGGTTATGTCATAACTCAATGTATTATACGATGTATTATGAATTCAAAATGTATGATATATTCATTTAAACCACCGTAACCACCCCTCCTGCCCTTTCAGCTAGCTTGATTGTTTTAGTCAATTGTCTGCCTATTCGTCTGTTAATCTACCTCTGACCACCCGTTCTTTTGTAGCGAATACGCTGTTTTTTCTGGTTGGTGTGAGCTTTCCATCCTTGTATTTAGTTTTTAAAACCTTCTGGCCGGGTCGCTGTGGTACGTTTGCCATCAGGCTTCCAGGGATATATCCAAGGTATAAAGTGCAGGTTGCTGTGTGCACATTTACCTCAGCCATAATTTTTGGCTTCAAACGATAATACTTCACACAGCGATTATAGATGCCTGGAGACCTGCCGCCGCTCCTCACGCCGTCCTCACACCTCACAACGTCCAGCATGCCTCAGATTGCTCCGCGCGTACACCGTGAGTTATGTTCATTTTGCGTCAGCGAACTCTTTAGGGATGAAATGGGAGTCGACCTGCCAAGACGAAGCCTCTCCTGGTGATTTACTGGTCCGCTCTCGCCCAAGTGTGTGTTTTGTAGCGTTAATGAAGGGACTGGAGGTATGTGGATGGTACCAGTCTCTTTCACCTTCAAGGCCTTCGACCAGCTGAGGGAAGGTTTTCGAAAAGCACCGTTTACAGCTTTTCTTTAGCTCGCTTGCCTCTTTGGGTCGACTAAAACCGTCCCGGTTGAATCGTCCCTCAGACACACTCGGTCTGTCAGCAGTGGACTGTTTTTCCAGCAAAGACTAAATTTTATTCTTGTGTTTGCACCAAAAAGTAATCCCTTATTACACAGAGGTGTAAGAATATCAGGCCCTCGATGTGTGACTGGCATTTGGATACAGTTAACGTTCCGTGCTGAAAGATGTGGACCAGTTGTGTTTGGACGCAAACACAACTTTTAACAACCACGTTTTGTCTTCAACCATTAACTGGAAAGAGTCCATCCCTGCATTTATTTATTTTTTCTCTCAATTGTAGTTTGTATTTTTGGCTTAAAATGGGAACTTGTGAACAGTTATGTGAGCAGGTGAAAGCTCTTTGGAGCAGAGTGCAGGGTGGATGGACGGGGAGGGGAGGAGGAGTAGGTGGCGGTGGGGGCGGGGGCGGGAGGGGGGGTGTTGTTGTTGATCCCAGTGTGCAGAAACATCTGTGGAAGTGCTTTGGTTTCATCAGCCAAGGCTGAGATCTGTCTGACCCGGAGCACCTAGTCATATTCTCTGGTATGTGCCGCTGCCCCACCGGCCTTCGGCCTCCAACTCCACCATTCCCACAGGCGAGGCGCACGAAGGCGCGCTGTAGTGTATGTGAGTCATACGTCTCACGCTGTATAGCACGTCATTTGGATGCTTTATAATCTTCTCTCTCTCTCTCTCTCTCTCTCTCTCTCTCTCTCTCTCTCTCTCTCTCTCTCTCTCTCTCTCTCTCTCTCTCACCTCCCTTTTCTCAGGCGGTCAAGAACCTTTGGAGCTTTGTACAAACGCTGAAGGTTGAGAAGAAGTAAGACATTTGTTTTTGTATTTTTGAAAACCTCTACATTTTTTTTTTTTTTTTTGGTTTTTGTTTTTTTGTGTCAGCAAGAAGTTTAAAGGCACAGTCAGCGAGGTTTCCTGTTCAAAAACTTTGTTCTCTTACTCCAGCAAAGTAAAGAATGACGAGAGTGCCCAGGTTGGACAAAACCGCTTGATGCATCAATTCAAGCCCTAGGTTTTTATTTCAGTTTGCTTTTATGCAATAGGAGATATTGCAGAATGTGCCTTTAAATCACTCTACTGTAAATGGAGATGAGTGGAGTCCTATTTTTTGTGAATTTGAATGTTGGTGTGGATTTTTTTTTTTTTTTTTTTTTGCGCAAGAGCGGAGTCATCAGCCAACATAACGCAGTACTACAAAACCAGCGGGTGTACCGTGTGGTCTGGGTGTGTTACCGACATCACCGCTGATTTCTTCATGTTTCCTCCCTTTTACCGCTACCCACCATATTCTTTGAACGCCTCTTCATGCCATGCCTTGCCCTAATAGCATGGACTCACTGGACAGTGTTTGTTTGTCAGCAAACTTCATTCATATACAGTCGCCATGGGAACATCTTTGAAATGACACATTACAGCATTATGCAGCCTTTATAATTTGCAAAACTTTAAGTTTTCATAAACTTCTCGTGAACTTGTCCTTCACACCGGTACGTCTTCACTAGAACACCATCAGCCATGAAGGTAGAGGTTAGCTATGCCAGAGGAGCCTGCTGAGCTGTAGCTTTGCCATTTTACGTATGTTAACGGTGAACCGGCTTCTACACAACAATTTATTTGCCGTTTGTGATTTGACAAACCGCCTGGTGAACAAATTAAAGGTTCAGACAAATGACAGAAAACAACCCAGGTGGAGTGGGTCAGAGACCAACAAGATGGAAGGACGCAAAACATGAATGGTCAGCCTTTAAACGGTTTAATATCCTAAAGTTCATCCCTCCCCGTGCGTTAACCAGGGATACAGGCGTCTCAGGATTTTTTCCAAAACAAATGGTGGATCAGATATTCCTCGAACAAATGTTTAAAATGAACCGCAGTAGATGGAGCGGTCACAGTAGTGAAACTGGAATCGGCAGCAAAAGTATAAAATCATAATAAAGAATATCCTCAAGGGTATCATGGCTTTGATAAAATGAATTCCAACCCCGGTCTCCCTAGTCTTCAAAGTCATACACAGACAAAAGAATGAAAAACAAACAAAAAGCACAGAGCTAACCAGCGGCCTGGTTTCCGACGAGTGGAAGCGAAGCGGCCAGTGGTCCGTTGGTCCTCTTCTCCTGGCCGTCTGTCTCTCACCTAAACTACACCGGCACTACTGGGATGACTTCTAACAAACTTAACGAATTCACTTCCCAACATCTAAACTTACTGAAGTCCTAAACTAGTCTGGATATTTGTCCAAAAACCAAGATTTTAAAAGACTGACAGGTCCCCTATGAAGGAAGGTGTTGTGTATGTAACGGGGGACAGTTCTATGCTGGTCAGCCTGCTGCACGCCCGTCACTCTCATCATTAGCCCTGCGTTGTGTTCTAGTTTGGGTGGGGCCCCAGGTGTTGTGGGGGGCCCTCAGTCTCTCATCATCATCATCATCATCAAGGAAGGAGGGGGGGGGGACACACAGGACTCTATTTGGCCCACCTCGCCATTTATTTTCTGTACGAAATCACAGGAAAGAAAAGGAAATACAATGTTGTCTGTCTCATAATTTAGCTATAGGACAGTCACCTCTCAGCTCTATAGCCAGCGCGAGCTGCGAACTATAGCAACAACAGCGTACCCTAGCAACCAATCAACCAACTTTCTTAGCAACAGGAGAGCCTAGCTAACACTTATGACCAACGGCCGTTACATTAAACATTACAAAACATCACAGGAAAACAAGATAACATTACTGAAAGGAAAACACGCATACCTGTACGAAATCACCGGAAAGAAAAGGAAATACAATGTTGTCCGTCTCATAACGCGGCTACAGGACAGTCACCTGTTAGCAAACAACAACATTAATCAGCTTGTTAGCTAGCATCACCGGCAACACTTCCCCGACTAACAAAATAATTATAAATTTCCTATAAATACTCCCCAAATCACACCCAACTATAAGCTTACAATATTAGCTAACATGTATCATTCATTACAATTGAAAAACAATCTATATAATGTATTAAATTTAACGAATTTGGCGGAGCAACAGAAAAACGTACCTCTCAGCTCTATAGCCAGCGCGAGCTGAGAGTTTGACAGACCACCCGTAAACAAAACATGGATCTCTTAAAGAGACAGTACACGTATATGACGGTCGTTGTAAAACATACATAAAAATAAATAACGACATAAAATAAAACGTAGTAAACGCAAATAACAGCACACAGACAGGATTTGGTGATATTCCATACTCAAAGAAAATAAAATAACATTAATTTTAACCTGGTTACATGTACGGTGGTCAGCCGGCAGCGGCGGCGTCTGCAGACTCGCAGTGTTCCTACAGACGTACCGCCGGGATATCAGCTTCTCGTCTGTAAATACTTGTTTACCTGGTCGTGCCATTATGGCCATTTTAGAGTGATATTTTTAAGTGTTTTTTTGTTTTGTTTGTTTGTTGTTTTTGCTTAAACGGCCCTTGCTGAAACGTTGAGTTGTAGCCTGTACCTTTTTCTCCGACGTCTCCGTTGAAGTGTTTAGGGTTTTCTGTGCAAGTGTTTTCTTGTTCCATGACGCGTCCCCTTTTAAATTGTTGCTTATTTTTAATGTAACATTTTCAATACCGTTGTTTGTAATTTCTCCGTTTTTTTTTTAATTTGATATTTTCAATTACTTTGAAGTCATCCCGCTACATGATCTTGTAATTGTTGTTGTTGATAAACCCGATGTATGTGTTCTCTGATCGGTGTTACATTTGGAACCTCGGCTCCACATTCAAACTGTCCTTTAAAGTTGGTCAGGATTTTAATGCAGTACATTTGATGTGGACATCTTTATTGCCTATGTCTTTGCGACATATGCAGTGGTGTTAAGACATTTCAGATGAATCCAGAAGAGGAAAACAAAAACCTCCTCACGGCAGCCCCGTTTGCGTCAGTCGTCCAGACGAGCGTTTGATGTTTCGAGATGAATTGGTAGTTGGTAGTCCCTCAGATGTGTTTTGCCAGTGTAATTGCTGTGTATGATTTTTTTTTTTAATTCCCCTGAAGTTGATTCTAGCGAACGGCAACCTCAGCATGACTGGACATAACAAAATAATTAACTGACAAGCTAGCTGGTTGAAACCGAGATACATTTCCTGCATGTTCCGACATGTCGAGTTTATTCTGTTCCTTTGTGTTCCAATGGAAGGTCATGGGCTTCAGGAGAGGGAGCACACTGACAAAGGCATATTTTGTCAAATCATACAGGGAGGGGGAAAAAAACTGTTGGAAAGTTCTAGACACATCCTCATGTTCCTTAAACTAATGGCGGGGGAATTGTGGGTTTTCATGTGATTTGATCAAAGTTGTGGATTTGTCTGAGCTTCGTAGCTGATAGCAGATGTTCATTAATGCTTTGTTGAGACCATATCAATCTTTTTCCTGGAATGTGAGTTATTGCTCTCGCCCCCCCCCCTTTATTCTTAGTTAACTTACCTGTAACCTTTTCGCTGAATAAAGTGAATTCTAATCAACTTTGTGTCACAGTTTTCTTTATTTAGCGTTCCTTTTGTGGTAGACGGGCTGACTTTCACATTAAAGGCTCTCTACTCCATTGTGTCTCGTAGACATTTAGCGATGCAGCATCGTAAAGATTGAAGTTGATGCTTTTTGTGTGTGTGTTTCTTTTGTTTTTAGGGAAGATTAAAAAGGAAAGGTTCCCAGCAACAAGAGACTAAGGAGGTACTCACAAGGCACGGTTGCCTTGTACCGTGCCCCCCCCCACTATATAGTCCACTATATAGGGTGAGTTCGCCATTTTGTAGTGCTGTCCCGAGTGTATAGTGGGAATTATTGGTAACACTTTATTTTAGGGGATCGGAAATTACCGAGTAATTTCCTAGTAATAAGGTGGTAGTTATCACGCAATTTCTTAGAAATAAGGTTGAAATTGCCGAGTAATTTCCTAGTAATAAGGTGGCAGTTATAACGCAATTTCTTAGAAATAAGGTTGAAATTACCGAGTAATTTCCTAGTAATAAGGTGGTAGTTATCACGCAATTTCTTAGAAATAAGGTTGAAATTACCGAGTAATTTCCTAGTAATAAGGTGGTAGTTATCACGCAATTTCTTAGAAATAAGGTTGAAATTACCGAGTAATTTCCTAGTAATAAGGTGGTAGTTATCACGCAATTTCTTAGAAATAAGGTTGAAATTACCGAGTAATTTCCTAGTAATAAGGTGGTAGTTATCACGCAATTTCTTAGAAATAAGGTTGAAATTACCGAGTAATTTCCTAATAATAAGGTGGTAGTTATCACGCAATTTCTTAGAAATAAGGTTGAAATTGCCGAGTAATTTCCTAGTAATAAGGTGGTAGTTATCACGCAATTTCTTAGAAATAAGGTAGAAATTACCGAGTAATTTCCTAGTAATAAAGTGGTAGTTATCACGCAATTTCTTAGAAATAAGGTTGAAATTGCTGAGTAATTTCCTAATAATAAGGTGGTAGTTATCACGCAGTTTCTTAGAAATAAGGTTGAAATTACCGAGTAATTTCCTAGTAATAAGGTGGTAGTTATCACGCAATTTCTTAGAAATAAGGTTGAAATTACCGAGTAATTTCCTAATAATAAGGTGGTAGTTATCACGCAATTTCTTAGAAATAAGGTTGAAATTACCGAGTAATTTCCTAATAATAAGGTGGTAGTTATCACGCAATTTCTTAGAAATAAGGTTGAAATTACCGAGTAATTTCCTAATAATAAGGTGGTAGTTATCACGCAATTTCTTAGAAATAAGGTTGAAATTACCGAGTAATTTCCTAGTAATAAGGTGGTAGTTATCACGCAATTTCTTAGAAATAAGGTTGAAATTACCGAGTAATTTCCTAGTAATAAGGTGGTAGTTATCACGCAATTTCTTAGAAATAAGGTTGAAATTACCGAGTAATTTCCTAGTAATAAGGTGGTAGTTATCACGCAATGTCTTAGAAATAAGGTTGAAATTACTGAGTAATTTCCTAGTAATAAGGTGGTAGTTATCACGCAATTTCTTAGAAATAAGGTTGAAATTACCGAGTAATTTCCTAGTAATAAGGTGGTAGTTTTTACGGGTAATTTTACAGCTAACCCTAACCCAAATTACTAGGTAATTTCAACCTTATTTCTAAGAAATTACGTCATAATTACCACCTAAAATAAAGTGTAGCCGAATTATTATACCGTATATAGCGGACTCCATGTAACCCACAATGCATTGTGAAAAGTCGCGCACAACCGATGGTCTCTAACCAAGTAATATATACCATCATGCATTGCGCTGAACAAAAATGGCAGACGGACGAGAGGCGAGAGAGCGCCATGAGAGGGAGCTGTCATACCCATGTAAGCAATTTTCGGTTTAACTTAGTTAAATTTAGTAAAACAGATACTTTTACTTAAGTAAAATGTATTATTGTTACTACTGTTTTATTATGGACGGTCCACGCGATGTTGATCTGGCACGTTTTAATTGTGCGACAGCGATGACGTAACGAACGGCGCAGAGAAAGTGACCCGAGTGCGGATGAGCCGACCACCGAGTCCTGTACACACGCACCTCCTCCTTACCCGTAGGGAGGAGTACTGAACGAGTGAGTGATTTCGGACACAGCCATTGTTATGCTTAACGTTGCGGGCCCGAGTGCGTTACGTCATCACAGTGAGACGAGAAGGTGCGTTGGACGAGAAGCGCT
Source organism: Lampris incognitus (assembly GCF_029633865.1). Classification (NCBI taxonomy): domain Eukaryota; kingdom Metazoa; phylum Chordata; class Actinopteri; order Lampriformes; family Lampridae; genus Lampris; species Lampris incognitus. Next base: position 7,455,237 of record NC_079211.1, on the reverse strand, counting down.
CTCGCGCGGCGCAGTGCAGGTCATGGTTTTAATTTACCTCGTGGCTCATTTGGGGTCGTTTTGGGCGCGGTGACACGCGACCCTTTCGCGTGCCTTATATCAGTTATTCAATGTAGCCGTTTTCAATAAGTCGCGCCGCCATATTTTAAAAAATGGGACAGTCGCATAATTGACGTCATAGCGTTCGAGTCGCGTGCCCGGGCGCGGTTAGGGGGGGGTCATGCGTGATGTACCACGTGATTTTTTTCTCTCATACCCGTTTTCCGGGAACTCTGCCTCTGATTGGCTAGTACTCGTTGCCTCCGTTGGTTAGGTGGGGGTTAGGGATAGGGTTAGCCAATCAGAGATAAGAGTAGGGGCGGGTCTTCCCGGAATCCAGGTGGGAAAAATAATAACGCCACGGGTACGAGAAAAAAAAATCACGCGTGCGTACCGTGTCCGAGCCCACCTTCTCAAGCGGGCCCGGCCACTAGTCACACTGGACTTTTGGGGGGGGGGGGGTCAAACGTGCGTGTTGAGTAGGCCCTAAAAAAAGAAAAAGGCCATGCGGACGCTTCAACAAGACGGCCTGATAAGCTCGAAGCGATGCCCTTGACGACTCCACCGGTGCTGTTCGCCCATCTGCTGCCTCAGACTGCCCTGTGTACCACTGCCCCATTTTCTTGTGGTGTCAAAGTGAAGGCAACCCCCCACCACCCCACCCCCAGCCCAGCAACACGGAGAGCCGGTCACGTCACACTATTTGAGTCTACCTGATTAAAATCCATGCCCCCATTACCCAAACCGCTTATCCCACTCCGGCCGGCGGGGGGTGTGCTGGAGCCTATCCCAGCTCATTATGTTGTCATCATCATAAGCCTTATTGTGGTCTCCATTTTTTTTTTTTTTTTTGGTTGGTCTCAGCTTCACCTTTTCAGCCGTCCATTTCTGCTGCCGCCACTGGGTGGCACTAATGACCAGGCGTTAACTTCAAAGCGGAGCTTCCACGCCGATAAGAATCGCTTTAGCCTCCACCTGAAGTGTGAGTCAGGCATGACCTCGGCGCGTCACGAGGGCTGTTGCCCTTTAGCCAAGCAGGAAGCGGAGCTCGCAGCAAGACGCGGCCGCGGCGTGACGAACAGCTCCGTGCAGCCTGCAGACGGCTGCGGGGGAGCGTGGAAATCCCCCCCTTTGCTGTTGACTTAAAATTCCAGGTCCGTGTTTGACTAAACCTGCCTGGAGATGTGTATATACAAGCACACACACACACACACACACACACACACAAAAGAAGGTGGTCAGAACGCTAGGGTGCAGAGAGTTCGGTTCTGTGTGGGGTAAACACTCCTGGTTTTGTGGGTTTCAGTGATTTTGTTTTATTATTATTTTTTAAACATATGCACCCATGGACCTGTGAGGTGCTTAGGATTATAGAGTCCAGTGAGTGGCAGGTGGCAGAGTTCAGGAAAGAAGTACAGCCGCAGGAGGGAAGAGGGACAGTAGAGTTGGGATGGCTGGTGGATAGTGATGAGAAGGGGTTGAATGGGGGGGGGTCATCCCAGGTCGTCCTCTGTGTGGAGTTTGCATGTCCTCCCCGTGTCCGCGGTGGGTTTTCTCCGGGTGCACCATCAAAAAGACGTGTATGTTAGGGTCAGTACTCCTGTCTGTGCCCCCTGACCGGGGCACGGCCAGAAGAGGTGGAGGTGGTCCCCGGGCGGTGCACGGCGGCTGCCCGCTGCTCCTAGCCACACCGCTATGGGTGGGTTACATGCAGGGCGGAATCTCCCTATGGGGATCAGTAAAGTATATCAAATGAACGGGGGTTACATGGGGTCAGGTACCTACACAACCCTGCTAAATTCAATGCCCCCCCCCCCAAAAAAAAGAAAAAAAAACACCTCCAGAGCTCCGCCAACATTTACTCTAAAATTGTTGGCCACCAACTCCACCAGTGGTAAAGCAGGAGTAAAGCCCATGGAGGGTGCAAAACCTGAAGGTGGAGGGGGCCATCCTTGCCCCCTGAGGGCATCAGGTTTAACAGCACTAGCCTCCCCCCCTCCACCCTCGTAACGGGTGCTGATGTTGGTTAACTTCCCCTGTCACCCACACTGGTTGATGCTGTGCTGGGTGATACTGATTGGTCGCCCTGTAGGGGGGGGGGAGGGGGGTGAGTTGAGTCTGTTGGATTGAGTCTCGGCCCATTCAGCTGCTGTACACATGAGGATGCCGCTTCACACTGTACCCGTACCCGGTCCAGTTTCTCAGCCACGCTGAGACCACTGACTTTCATGTCCCCCCCCCCCCCCTCTTTTTCTCCCCAGTTGTGCTTGGCCAGTTACCCCACTCGCTGCTCCGCCCCCTCTGCCGATCCGGGGAGGGCTGCAGACTACCACACGCCTCCTCCTCCGACACATGTGGAGTCACCAGCCGCTACTTTTCACCTGACAGTGAGGAGTTTCGCCAGGGGGGACGTAGCGCGTGGGAGGATCGCGCTATTCCCTCCCAGTTCCCCCTCCCCCCCGAACAGGCGCCCCGACCGACCAGAGGAGGCGCTAGTGCAGCGACTAGGACACATACCCACAGCCGGCTTCCCACCCGCAGACACGGCCAATTTGTGTCTGTAGGGACGCCCGACCGAGCCGGAGGCAACACGGGGATTCGAACCGGCGATCCCCGTGTTGGTAGGCAACGGAATAGAGCGCCACGCCGCCCGGACAGCTCGACTTTCATGTTCCTATTAGACACAACGCAGCACAGGCGAGTCTCTGTCCTGGTCCGCACTGGTCACATGACAGACAGGCAGGATGCCATGAGCCTCTGTAGGAAAACCGTCTCTGCCACTTGTGTTTGTATTGTGGCTCAGAGGAATGTGTGTGTGTGTGTGTGTGTGTGTGTGTGTACTTGATAAGTACAGGACAAACTGCTACAGCCATCTGCATTCAGCAGCTTCCCAGTACAGAAAGAGGCAGTCGGTGTACCAGCCAGTAACCGTATCGACTGGGCCGGAGCCGTGTTTGAACTGTGTTGCGTTTCCTTTTGTCTTCACAAACTCGACAAGAGCGGATAAACGGACGGCGATTTTTGTTTTCCCTTCCAAATCCCATCCATCCATTATCCAAGCCGCTTATCCTGCTCTCGGGGTGGCGGGGATGCTGGAGCCTACTATCCCAGCAGGCACTGGGCGGCAGGCGGGGAGACACCCTGGACAGGCCGCCAGGCCGTCACAGGTCCCACACCCACACACATTCATACCTAGGGACAATGTGGTACGGCCGAGTCACCTGACCTCCATGTCTTTGGACTGTGGGAGGAAACCCACGCCAACACGGGGAGGACATGCAAACGCCACACAGAGAACGACCCCCCAAGGTTGGACTACCCCGGGGCTCGAACCCAGCACCTTGTTGCTGTGAGGCGACCACACTAACCCCCACACCACCGTGTCGCCAATTCCAAGTTATTGTGGGGGGGGGGGTATCGGCTGAAATAGGGGGAGCTGTTTTAAACAGAAATGGAAAAATTAAGTTCTGCCTTATATACTTATATATTCTTCAGTGCAACGAGACCATAAAGTTACAAGATATAAGATTCGATCCAGATCAGAATACAGTGGGCGAAAGCAACATTAGGATGGCTTCCTCTGGCCGTGGCGGGTCGTCTACAGAGCCATAGACGACCAGGGTCACCGGAGTACCGAGACAACAGCTTTTCCCTCCAGCCAGTCACCACTCCAGGTCATTTCCTAGATTAATCAGTCCGTCGTCTTGGGTTTCAGGTGTGTTAACTGGGGAAATCATCTGGTGTGTTGAGTGACTGGGACAGAAACCCTGCATACCCTTGGTACTGCAGCGGGTTGACTTGCACAGCCTGGAACTTTCTCATTCCACGGCCCACCTGTGGGGATGCTTTCTGGCCCAGGACCCGAGAAACGTTTTGTGCAATCAAATAAGCCATCGGTTCTTGTTTGTCAGAAGGCAGGAACACTATCAAGCCTTTCTTTAGCGTCCATCAATGCAGTTTCCCCCCTTTTCAGTCCTCGTTAGTGGCCGACTAACGCTCAAACGAAACGGACGGCGCCTGCCATCACTACACTTGATTTTAATGATATTTTGGAAGACGGTTAAATTATTGCATCGTTTGCACTGACTCAAAAAGCGTGAAAGTAGCTTTGTTTTTTTTTTCAATTCGGAAATTGGCTCCGAAGAAAACGGGTTTTATGCGGGCGTCCTGCGACCACAGGTTGAAAACCGGTGGCCGGAGATATCTCCAGTGAGGAGCTGCGCCTGCAGCTGCGCCCTTCTGCCAGAGGGGGCAGCAGAAGTATGTGGAGGCCCCGCTTCAAATCAAGTTCATTTGAGGACTGAAAAACCTCCCCCGAAATTAATGAAACGGAGGAGAGAACCCCACCGTCGCCCGGATGACCCGGTTCGGTCGAGAGGCGAAAGCCGTCGCAGGGCGCCCGTCACCCCGGAGAAGTTCAGGACTTCTGGGAAAACCGGTTCAGATTCACTGCGGCACCTTAACCCCGGACCGATGGCCAAGACATGTCTCCGGGTTTCTGCGTTCGACCGGTGTCGATCGAACCGTGAGTCCGAGCTGGAGGCCATCGGTCGCCCCTCCACCCCCCCCCCCCCCCCCGGAACGCCTGGGAAGTGTCAATCTGGCGGAGCAGACATCAGGCCGCGTTATGCAACCTCATCTCGACTCCGCGCTTTCCCCTCGCTTCGGGGAACGTTAGCAGGACTGTCAGGAGCTGAACACATCTCTGTGTTCTCACAACGGCTCGGCACACCTCGGGCCCGCGTGGTGGGAATGCAGAGCCGGCCGGCCGGCCGGGGTGGAGCTCGCCGTAGCCGCTGACTACACCCCCCCCCACCCCCCACGTCAGCCGACTCTGATCTAGCGTCCGTGGAGCTCTGTTAAAACTCCACACGTGTCAACTTAAGAGGTGTATATGTCGAGAGGTGGCATATAGGTGAGCTAAGGAGATGCGGCCTCCAGGTTCAGGTTCGGACGGAGGGTCCGGGCCCGAGCGGCGGAGGCTCGGAGGGCCGAGCTTCTAAGCAGGAGGCGCTAATCCGTAACCCGCTCCTGCCTTTGCAGCGATATTAATATAAGCTTGCTGCTCGCTAGGTGTGGTCATAGCCTGCCCTCTTTTCTTTTTTTTTTTTCTTTCTTCCCCCAACAGCCTAGAGGAAGACATCAAGCTCGACACATCAGCGGGACTGGTTATAACACACAGTGGTGTTAGCTCACCGCAGCGTGTTATTGTTGACATGTGCTAATATGTCTTGCTAGTACACGTGTTCGTTTTCTTTGTCTCTGGCTAGAAGCACTCAGTCTAATGAAAAAGAACACGTTGTTTTTAACGTTGTACCTGCCAAGAAGTGTGTGTGTGTGTGTGTTGGGGGGGGTGGGGGGTTGTGGGGGGTGGGGAGGGTAGAGACAGGTAGATTTGAATGTGCGCACGTTGTCGACTATATTCCCATATCCGTTTCCCTTGAGGGGGTTCTTCGTTGGCAATGCAAACCTACAATGCCCCCCCCCCCACCTCCATCCATCTCCCCCCACACCCCGCCCCGCCGCCGCGCCGCCTCTGACCGACCCGACCCACCCCCACCCCGCCTCGCCTCACCCTCCACGTGGGGATTGTTTTGACCTTTGCTTTAAGGAAATAAGAACGTCTGCGCTTGATGTGACAGGTTGGCACCTCACCTGGATACAAGCAAATAAGCAGCGGTGGGGGAGGGAGGAGGTAGGGAGGCGGCGGCGGTGGTGGTGGTGGTGGGGGGGGGTAAATATCAAGAGGAACATCTCAGGCATTCAGGCAGAGCTTTCAGAATGGAACTGGAACAATAACTGAGCCCTCGGGGGGGAAAAGCTGATCATGCTGGTATGTTTATATTAGACGGAGAGGAAGCCATCATTGTCATCCTCGGTGATTTTCTCTTTCGCAGGCAGGCGCTCCGACAGTCGACTGTGTCTTAATAACAATTCTCTGAGTGTGTGTGTATATATATATATATATATATATATATATATATATATATATATATATATATATATATATATATATATATATATATATATGTCAGTTGTCACACATGACGCGCTTATGTAAACATTTTTTTTTGTGTTGTCCTGAAAGAAAACGGGGCTTTTGGCGCAGGAGTCAGGTCCCGGTTTTCTTGTCTGGATTTGCGAATCCTGAATCCGTATCAGGAACAGAATGCGACTGGAGGGGGGGCTGTTGTTGTGCGACTGTTTATTCGACACGCCTGCGTCTCCGCCGCGCGTCGGACGAGGCCGTCTCCTCGCCGTTTTTTTTTTTTTTTTTTTGGGGCTGCTCGCATTCCACACGCTGATGTCCTAACCTCCCATGACGGGGCCGAGCCCCCCACCCCACCCCACCCCACCAGAGCCGTCCTCCGCTGCCGATCCTTTTATTTCATTTTATTTGGCCGCAGGTCCCAGGCTACCCTCCTGGCAGTAGGGTTTGCTGCGGAGTGGGAAGGGGTTGTGTGTGTGGGGGGGGGGGGGTAATTGTCTAAATTAGAGGAAGAGGGTGGGGTGAGGTGGTGATGGGTTGGAGGGGGGGGTGTTGGATCATCCGTCTTCCCGTAAGCAAACTGTGGCCCAGTAAAACACAGCCCAGTTGGTATAGCAATAGGACACACAGTTATTAATACCGGGGAGGGAGGTGCGCTCGCCTCAACAAGCGCCGACACGCGAGTGCATTACCTCTACGGCTGGCTATGGCAAGGATGTGTGCTGCATTCCTCTGCCCACAAACTTCAGCGTTTTTCCCCCTCGGAACGAAGAGGAGAGGCACCTGGGAGAGGCTCTCGGCTCTGAGGTTGTGAAAGGGGGGACTCGCCTCAACTTTCCTTTTGTGGGAACCGACCCCAGCATGTGTTCGTCTCTATAAATCACAGCTGCTAACGTGGTTTGGGATACGAACCTTTCGTTTTCAACTGGCCGGCCGACTCTAATGTTGGCAGACGGCGTTGAAAGTCTCCCGAACGTGTTGACAGAGATGATGTTCGACAAACACACTAGCGAGCTGAACCTGTATTTGTTTATTCTAAGGCGTCCTCGGCAGGGAAACTCTGACAGCCCCTGAAAGGCCTCAAATGAAGAGGTTATGATGAGGCTTAAAGGAAACGTTCCCTCTTCTGAACAGAGCCTCATTACAAGGCGGTTGGGCATCCTATAGAGCTGTGAGGAAGACACGTCACTGATCAGAATCAGAAACGCTATCTGTCGCTCCGTTTCACGGACTTCCGCACATGAAACGAAACAGAACGTCGTTTCCCCCACAGCGGTGCAGCACAGACATAAACACACAACCTGCAAGAACTACAAGAACACATATATCCAAACTAACACTTGTATCTAAACTAAACAACAACAAAAAGTCACCGTCCAGCAGAACGAACGCCAGCCAGGATGACTGTCAGAACTGCCATTCTGCAGGGGCTAGCAGTTAGCTTAGCCGGTCCCGCTTCCATGTCCTGTCAGACCGCCCTCGGTGTAGGCCGTGGTCCTTGGGCCCACAGGGCGCAGCAGACCAAGCTTCCTCAGCCGATCCAGCGCCAGCTCTCCCAGCCAGACACCTTCGACACACCTCCCCGCACTCCACACGACGACACTAAAAACACAGTCAAGGCTAGGCGAGGCCGCCGCCAAACCGCCCTCGGTGTTATCGGAACTGCCGGTCTGCATGGGCTAGCAGTTAGCTTAGCCTGCCCCGCTTCCGCGTCCATTCAGACCGCCCTCGGTGTTTCCTCTTCAGGCACAGCTCCAGGCAGGGCCATGGTCCCTGGGCCCACAGGATGCAGCAGACCAAGCTCTCCCAGCCGATCCAGCGTCAGCTCTCCCAGCTGTTAAACGAAGACAAGCTTAGACGTGGACACAGACACTACATGGACGGTACTGGGTGAGGCCGCCACAAACGTGAATTTGTGCTGACATCTTCCCACACCAGGAAGACCAGTGATCCATCAGTGTTGAAAAACTTGCCATTTTACTGAGTGTTCTTGCTCCACTTCAGCAGTCCAGTGGGGCAACCAGTTAAACCACCAAGACATGCATGGCATGTCTCCCTTTGGAAGATAAGAGGCTCCGAGCACAGCCAGAGCCCCTGAAAAAAACTCAAATTAAGTCGTGTTTATTTTTAGGCCTAAAAAAATCTTAAATTGTCTTAAATACAATTTTAATAGGTCTTAAAAATTGACTGGGTGGGCATCTGGGTAGTGTCACGGTCTATTCCGTTGTCTACCGACATGGGGATCGGAAGTTCGAATCCCCGTATTACCTCCGGCTTGGTCAGGTGTCCCTACAGACGCAATTGGCCGTGTCTGCGGGTGAGAAGCCGGATGTGGGTATGTGTCCTGGTCACTGCACTAGCGTCAGTAGCCCAGAAATGTTGTTTTCTTTGCTTGGCAGGAGGCTGGAACCACAGGCCTCTCAGCCCAGTCAGGGTTCCTCCACAAACACCCAGCCAGTGTGTCGCTAGCATAGCATTTGGTGTGTAGGTCGACTTCGGTCTTCGCTACAGCAGCTAGCACGAGGAAGTCCAACTTCAATAAGACGTAGATGGACAACACCACCTTTGGGGTATGGGGAACCATTTGAGGGAAATCAGTGTGAAGCCAGCCCATTACCATATTTACAAGAACTCACTCAAATTATGTACGTTGGGAATATATATTATCCACCCATCCATTATCCAAACCGCTTATCCTCACTCAGGGTCGCGGGGATGCTGGAGCCTATCCCAGCAGTGATACTATATCATTGACTGTTCATAGAAATGTGAATAAATTCATCTACTTAGTAAGTAATTCTAGGAAATAACCATTATCCTTCATAAGGTGGATGCTACTGGTTTTCATTCATTTACCAATGCCCCTCCCCAAAAAAGACAGTTTTCTTGCTATCTTGTTTTTTCTTCTAATTTTTCTCCCCAATTGTATCCGGCCAATTACCCCACTCTTCCGAGCTGTCCGGGTTGCTGCTCCACCCCCTCTGCCGATCCGAGGACGGCAGCAGACTACCACATGTCTCCTCCCATACATGTGGAGTCGCCAGCCGCTTCTTTTCAGCTGACAGTGAGGAGTTTCACCAGGGGGACGCAGCACATGAGAGGATCACGCTATTCCCCTTCCAGTTCACCCTCCCCCCGAGCAGGCGCCCCACCTGACCAGAGGAGGTGCTAGTGAGTGCAGCGACCAGGACACATACCCACATCCGGCTTCCCATCCGCAGACACAGCCAGTTGTGTCTGAAGGGACACCCGACCAAGCCGGAGGTAACATGGGGGATTCGAACCGGCGATCCCCGTGTTGGTAGGCAATGGAATAGAGCACTATGCCACCCGGACGCCCGTTCTTACCTTTCTGTGCGTCCAGCCCACGCCTTAAGGCAGCAGGTTTACTTCATATTTGACGAAGACACTTTTCAATCCAACTACAGTAGTAGGACAACACAGTCTGTCTGAAGTCTGCAGCCCCAGAGCTCCGTGTTGGGCGGCCATGCAATGTTGTCTCACTTGTTGTGTGGGGAAGTCCCCCCCCCCCATCCCCCACCGGCACTCGAGACCCTGGCCGCCTCTTCCAGCCCCTCCGCTATTTCCTCTGTAAGCTTTCATCAAGACGAATGAACCCATTAACAGCAAGATGCTGTGAGACAGCCACCGTGATCGGTTGCCTCCCGCCCTCGGTCAAGGTGATCGGTTCTGGGTATTGTCTGGATATCTGCAGGGGACAGAACGGGAGGGAGAAGAAGTATGCATACAATAGATGTCTTGTCAGATTTATTTATGGAGGGGTTTTAACCCAATGGCTTAACGCAAAGTGCTTCGCAGAGCCACAAAGAACAGAGAAATGGACGCGGAACAAAGACGAGTTATGGGGAACAAGACTTACAGCTGAGGTAATTGGTAATTGGCGGTCAGTTGGGGAACAGCGATCCAAACTGACAAACCTTACACGGGTATGTTGCTCTTACGCCGATTCTGTGCACATTACAGTATACTTGAGCCTATGCCACATGATGTCCTGGCAGTGATTAAGGTGGTCCCAAGTTCAATCCCCACACGAAGCACTCGTCCAGCTATCCCTGAGACTCCTCCACCTGTAGGGCAAGAAGAGGAGGGGGGGGAGTACCTCGGATCCAGAATACACACCAGTCAAGTTCTGGTAGTAGTATTACTACGACTATTGTCTTTATGCGTGCTCAACATGTGACTAGTACACATTCTAACTCCGGTTAATGGTCTCGGCAGTTTGCATATGAAACCGGTCGTTGGTTTCGGCCGTTACGCCACTGTATTGTTCATAAGGGGTGGGGCACCTGCAGTCAGTTTAACCTGGAGAGGTCACTTAGATGACGATGATGCAACGTTTCTCTCGATAAACGTTGTGTCCAGATGAACTGACTCCCCTTTCTGTGGTATTTGTCGTTGTTATTTCTGTCGTTCTCGCCAGTGTTGCGTGGTCTGTGCCGAGTCTGTGCTGGCGTGGACGTTAACGCGGTGGTTCAGCGGTGGACGTGAACGGCATGCTGACTACGGAGGAGACTTCCTTGGCTGCGCGGAGTACACACAAAACGGTGGAAGGGCGTTCATCTTTTAAATGGGGCATTTTGTAAATGGCCCCACTTAACTGTCTCGCCTCCCTCGTGCAAGTGGGAGAAAGAGCAGATCTGCAAGCAAATATGATTTAAAAAAGGATTTATCGTACCCGAGGTGCACAGAGGAGTGATGACTTATAGCTGGGGATGAAGAACGTCCGCACGCCGAGTTTCGGTTGAGCTAATGCAATGTCTTGACCCCGCAGAACACTTTTACCAACACTACGTTATGCGTAAGGGTCTAACTTGATTTACACGCTACAGTTTTATTGTTTGGGGGGGGTTTTTTTGGCTTGTCGTCCCTAATTTTTCTACTGCCTCCCGTTAATTTATCGGTTGGAAACGTATTTATTCCACCAGCCGCTACACAGAGACGTGTATTAACAACATAATCAAATGTATTCTGCGATCCACTCTCGCCCACCCCAGCCCAGCCGCCCCTTTGTCAAATATCCCGCAGATCGACGGCCCTGTTGGCCCAAAAGTCGAGTCCGTCGTGGTGAAATAGGGTTTTTAACATATGCGGTGGGGCTCGCTCCCGTCCCTGTGACGGGTGAGCTGGACACGAGCTATGCTGAGGGTTAAAGGTGTGATTAACCCTTGTTACCGCCCATGCTAAACTCGTACACGGTCATAGTACAAGTTAGGAGGCCGGTGGGGCGCCGCATCGGTCTTGTTGCAGTCCGTTGAAGTATGGCTCTCGAGAAACTAGTTGTGGGTCGTCCCCTGCTCTAAAATGCTCCTCCTGAAGCTCCTTTATGATACCAGCACGCACGATCCTTCAGCGTCTTCCAAGGAGAGAAGCGATACGCACACGCCCACGTTCACCGTTTCCCAGGTCGCCTCTGATTCCCCCTGAAAACGAGGCTACGAGTTGTGACTTTTTCGTAGGAGTCAATCCAAATTCCAAATATCCGGCGCCACATCAGCACACGACGGGTGTGGGATGGGGTGGGGGTGGGGGAGGTTCTCCCGGGAGGGTGGAGGTACCAGCCAACCAACCTCTTCACACATCTCCCATCTGGAATGGGCGAAACGTTCCTTTCTCTTTCTAAAAACAACGTCTGCAGCCGAACTGTCAGGTAGCTCGAGTCAATTGGTCACGGTTGGATTTTCTTCTTTCTCTCTCTCGCGTTCTTTCTCTTTTCTTCCTCTCTCGCTCTCTCTCAAGCGCCCATTCTCCCCCCCCCCCCGTTCTACAAAGCCGAGAGGCTTGTGTTTCAGTGATTAGACACTCACTCCATTTGAATGGTGGTTTGTGTATTATCAGAACAAAGGAGTGGGCAGCCCTCTGAGGAGGTGCTAGACAGGGGAATGGATTGGGTTCAGCCATTAAGTGGAGTGGAACTGCAGGTTCAGGCTAGCTTACTGGGGCAAACAGAGCAATGGGAGGGCGGGGGGGCAGATGGGGGGGGGGTGTGTGGGTGTGTGTGGGGGTATCTCCTCGTCAGACCTCCGTAGAACTGGAATGACTGGAGATAGGAACCCGGCGCAGCAGCTGTTTCTATGGGCTGCAAATACACTTTTAATCTTCTGACCATGAGGCCTCCACGAGGGCTTTCAGACTTGTGGTGGCCTTCGGATAGATTTCTTGCAAATGTTGGGACTAGTACATTATCTAGGCTGTTCATACCAGGCCAAGTAGAAGTTCAAGAGGTCACCTTAAATCTTGATCATGAAGAGAGGCATTTCTTGACCTTCATCTTAACCACACGGCGTCTCGCCCCAGCCTGGCAGAAAGATGGGAGGGGGGGGATGTGTTTGAGTTGGAGGTTCTCTGAATAGAGCAAAGTTTACCCCCAAAGTGAGAGCCGTCGAGTTTCATCTGCGTCATAATTGTGGGGTACGCGGTTCCCGCCGCATCCGCAGTTACGTAGGTATTGTTAGCGCGGTGCAGAATTATGACGCTAACGTTGTTATTAAATTACATCTTGTTTAACGTTCCAGATAACACTGCTGAAGATAAGGCGAGTCTAAGCTGCCGCTAGACAAGGTAACTACAGACCACTCAGCGCTCTTCAATAGTTAATCAGTGTCCTGACAGGGCCTGCCTTTGAACACTCACTTAATACTTCTCACCCCTAACCTGAAAGCAACGGCTCCAAATCAGAGTCCTCATTAAGTGATGTGGGAGAGCCCGGGTCACAAGCATGGTGGGCCACCACATCCTTTGATTCTGGTTCAGCACCTTCCCAAAGCTGGTTTCTGGGTGCATTTTAATTTACCTGAGGTTTCGAGTAATATTTAAGAGGTCTGAAGATGTTTCGCCTTTCGTGGGAGTGCGCCCTTTTTTTTTTTTTTGGTTGCTCTTTCTGTTTTTAACTTTCCTCGAGTAAAATCGAGAAAACTGTTGCGCAATTTTGCTTGCAGGGTCGAAATCTCTGAACCACGTGGGACTCGGATCTTGGTCATTTTGGCCAGCCAGTGAATAATTATTGGGTTCCCCAATTCTGGGGCTGAAAAAAAAAACACATTATGTTACTCCCCCAAACGTTTGCCACCCGTCCACCCGTTACTGACCACTAATTACGTCATTAATCGCATATTTCAGACCGCTCGGTGAGGGTCTGAGACCTGGAATGAGGCTTTTCTGACTCCCTCTGCTTGTCCGAGGGACTTGACATTGATCCGCCATCCGCGGGCCCAGAATTCAGAGCCGCTGGGCTCCGTCAGCTGGACTCGCTCCTCGGCCGCGGTGTTTTAACGCATCGCGACGAGGCTCTGGAAGTTTTGCTGGACGGCCGAGTGACCGGGGAAGAATCAGTTGGAGCAAAAATAGCTTGACGGGGCCTCCGAGTGTAGCATGTGTGAGCAACTAGGGACCCGTGACCCCGTACACACAGTAATGATTTTGGGGGACTCGAAGCCTCCCCGTCGAACGGAGAGGGAGGGGGGTGCAAATCATCATTAATGTCCAACAGGTGACGGAAGTTAATGGAGACGGTAATACGTTTGGCGTGTAGCGCGGCGTTTCGGGATGATTTGTCGAAGGGCGACGCTTTAATTTTCACCCTTCGCTCCCACGGCCCCTCTCTGGTCTCTGCACTTGCAGCCACCCCGGTTCCCGGCCCCCTTGCCTTCAAGGCGAAGCCTAAATGGCCCTTAATGACTCCAGGCAAACAAAGTGTGACGGGGGACAAATTACCAAAACACTTCCTGCTTTTTTTCTCTCCCCCTCTTGTTCCTCCCTCAGGTGATACTTGAAAAGGACTCTGAGGTAGCTAGTAGCTAGCGGGCAGCACCGGTCTCCTCTGGCTCCTCTCTCTGTCACCCGCCACCATGTCAAGGTGTCGCGACCCTGTTGCGACCCGGACCCCGACAACCCATGTCGGCCATGACAGCTGGATGGCAAGGAGGAGGGCACGGCCAACGCCATAAAAAGGAAGCGGGACTCTGTGTGTGTGTGTGTGTGTGCTGATAAGGTGAGGTTGATTTCACAGAGGTGAGAAGTAGGGGGCTGTCCTGTTGGGGTCTTCACAAGCTTGTTGCCCTGTGAGAGAGGAGTGAGAGAGAGAGAGTGGGGGGGGGGGAGTGAGAGAGAGAGAGAGAGAGAGAGAGAGAGAGAGAGCTTCTGGGTGGCTCATATGAACCAGACCCCCCCCCCTCCCTCCTCACCAACCCCATGCATCCAACCCCTCACCTTGGAAATTCAATGGACATATATTTACCCCCCCCCCCTCACAAATACCCCTCCTGACAACACCCCCACATCCCACCACCGCCCTTTAAGTCGATATGTCCGTGTCAGAGATGAAAGTGGAAAGTGGGAGGGCGGGGGGGGGGGTGGTGCTGGGGGGAAGGTGATGGTGGTGAAGGGGTGTCTGACACTAATGCAGTACACTGGGATTCACTTACCGATCTGCCAAGTTCTTTTGTCCGGCCTTAAAGGCCCCGCGAAGGGCCCTTTGAACCGCCAAGCGCCCGCGCTTTCCTCTAATCTGCGACGAGAGACCCGCCGCCACATTCCCACAGTCCCGTCAAACCCAGACAGACACGCGGAGCCGTGGCGAGGTTCACATTCAGACCGCCGAGCAGGTCCGGGAGGCGTTGTGTAACGTGGTACATCACTCCACAGCTGCTGAATCTGGGGAAAGAAAAAAATATATTATTTATTTATTTATTTGTGTGTGTGTGTGTGTGACTAGACTGAGCCAGAGTAAAGAGATAATCATGGTTGTTAATAACCGAGGCTCTTTAGCACCTGAACGGATCCGAGTCCTGTCATTGGCCGCTGTAGACAGCAGGCCAATTAAGCTATAAGACCTTTAACCTGGTTGTTGTTGTTCTCACTCTGTCGTTCTTGTTGGGAAATGTCCGGGGGTAAGAGGATGCCATGCCCCCACCCCCACCCCCACCCCCCCACCCTCGGCCTATCCCGTAGAGAATAGACTGTGAAACAATTCTCCCCATTCATCCTTTCATAGTTGTCACTCGTCACCAATAGGAGCCAACGATTGGTACAACCTCTCTCTCGCTATCGTCCTAGAACTGTTTTCAGAGGTTAGGTCTTATTTTTAATCATTTATTTTTTTAATGGCTACCCGTCCTCATATCCGAATCTGTGAAAAGTTGATTTGCTGCGGAGCGGCTGTTGACATCAGCAGGGTGAGCCCATGTTGGGTGGAGGCTGTGCGGATGCGGAGCCGCAGCGAGTCGTGTAGATGGGACGTTTTGATCGTGGTCCTTTTACCACAGGAATCGGGTTCATCCGTCCCAGGTGAAACGGACGCCACAGGGGTTTGTCTCGGTGTGGTGCCACGTCCACGGTTTTCAGCACTTGCCACCGTGTACACCAACACCCACCCGCATGCGGTTTTCTGGCTTGCAGACTGTAGTTTACCCTCCCGTTTCGGGCCTGACGTAAAGCTTTATTACATAAATGTGTAGTATGCATCAGTGGTTCGGCCACAGCGTGGACTCACACACAGCACAAAAGGGGCGACGGTGCAGGACACGGCAGAAAACACTCTGTCCTCTGACTCGCTCCGAAGGCCCTCACTTCCCCGTCGGGGCTGATTTGCATCGTGGTCAGGGTCGCTCCAGCAATGAAGAAAAACACAAAGCGGAGCGGGAAGCTCGTCTCTGTCCGTCCGCTGCAGCTGCTCAGGCCGCCCTGTCACTCCGTCAGCCGTGAACCGTGTTTTCACAACGTAGCCCGGCAGGAATATTTCCTTCTGTGCAGAGTAGGGCATGCTGGTCTCAGCATGGC